>NC_141830.1:18983973-19003973 GCF_982586985.1 Callionymus lyra
GCATCCATTCATCCATCACTTCAGATCATGCTCTAACTATCACTTCCTCCATTGTTTCATCGAAACATACAAATCCATCCACCAGTTAAATGATGCATCACTCATATATCCATTTTTCAATCTGTCCCTCCACGTGTCCATTGATCTGTCCATCAAGCCATTTCTCTTCGTCTTACTCATTACTCTATTCATTCAAATGTGCATCCTTCGATCACCATCCGTTCCCTGCACCCATCTATCCCAACATTCTTATGCAGTCGTTCATCAATCATCTGCCTCTCTACTGAATAAAAAGACAATATTTTACTTCATACAACCATAAAGGAGAATTTGTCCAGCAACACAAACCAATATAATACACACTTTTTGTTGCTCATCAACTGATTTATTAATATAAAGTACAACCTCATCCGCTACATCACTCCATTCATGTTGACACGACCACTTTCAAGGCCCTTGAGATACAGTTTATGCCTTGTCAGCATTTTTTCGTCAGCTAGGCTACATTAGCACTTCAGCTACGTAGCTGGTGATGACACCCGAGAGTCCATCAAGCAACAGATGAATAGAAAACTTGCATTTGAACAAGCATGCAGGTGTGTGTGTGTCCATGGCGACGGAGGTAAAGAGTCAGCATGTGTGTCAGAGTGAAATATAGATGGAAGAGGCCAGTGTGTGCGAGGGTCAGCAAGGTGCAGTGTAACTGTCGACAATCACAGCCTTATTTACCTGTCAAAAACACTATCATCCCACACAGACCCAGCCAAGCAATTTCTCCTGTCTCTTCCTCCCTCCTCTCCCTTGCTCTCTTTTTTTTTTCTTTCTCTCTCTACCTCCAATTACGACCCAGAGGGCTATTTCTCTCCAGGACAAAAACACTCCCCGTTAGCCCACCCTCTTCTTTCCGATAGCCCCCTTCTCTCCCTCGCCCATCACCGCTCTCTTTCTGTTCTTTTTCCTCTGCTGAGAGTTGAGAGTGGAAATGAACAAGCTGTAAACACACACCACTTATCACAGTATATGCTGTTGTGTATTTGTTGGCCGGGACTGCAGAGGTCAGGGTGGTGGTATGTGAGGCGAGAGGTGCGGGCCCCGAAGTCAGGAGAAAAAAAACACAAGATGTGCAGGTTAGATTTAGTGTTTGTCTCCAGCTGTACCCTTCTGAAAACACTTTAAACACTCTTGTTTTGGACTACTTAAAGTCTTGGTCAAGCCCCCCCAAAAAAGCTTTGTTTCTCCTTTGTCTTAAACACTAAAAGTCTCAATTATGTCTTAAGTTTCTTCTCTTGCCTGGATCTCTCCCTACACCCCTCTTGAGTCCCAGTTGACACCCCCAAATTGGAGATTGACTCCTCCATCCGTGGAACCATCAAGGCGAGATAAGTTGTCTGAAGTTACATCTGCGCCGGATGTGTTTGTGCACAACATTGCGTGGCATGGTTGTGATTTATGGAAATGGTTTTGTTTCAATAAATCTCCCGCCGTAATCGTCCGTCAATAATTGAACAGTTCAGACAAATTAGGAAGCAGCGATACAGACAGTGACAGATCTGACCAGCTGTTTTCTGTCGTCAGTGCTCGAAAGAATCCTCGCCCAGAATTTCCGCTGACGCGCCATCCAGCCGGATACTCTCCTGGCCTTTTTATTTCCTGATCGGAACCTTGTCGTGTGTGACTGATACATACACTCCGGCGCAGATAGCCAGGGACCTTCTGTCTTGGCGGGAGCGACTTTGTAAAGGCCATCTGACAAAGCTATTAACAGGGAGGTGTAATACGTGGTGTCTGCGGCGCGCGGGGTGACACGGAGACATTTATGGGGTTCAGCCATGACAGGAGCAGCGCCTGTGACATCTGAGTGAGCGACCGCCTGATGGTACGACAGCCTGGAGAGGCATCGCGGGCCTTACTGACGGTGCTTGCAACATAGGGATTTACATTTACTATTTATAATTACAATATTTACAAACCACATTTTTGTAGTATATATTTGATAACATTATTTGTTTTTTTTTTGACGTGGGTTTTGAAGTGGGCGTGTAAGATTTTGTGTCATCTTTGAATCATTTTCTGAGACTATTTTCTGTTTTAAGTTTGTAAGTGTAAGTCTATTGGATTTATCGTCTTTGGCTGGTTTTGATGCCTTAACTGCTCAGTAAACATTACTTGAAGCTGTCAGAAATTTCGAGTTTTTAACTCATGTTCTTTACACAATAATGCAAGGGTCAATATACACAGTCCGTGTCACAGGCTTAAAAAACAGAAACAGATTTAAAGAAACAGATTTAACAAAAAAATCAGGATGAAGATACATTTAGCATAAAGAACCTTTGAGGTCCATCAACATAATTTATAAAAGGCTGTTTCTCTTAAATCACTATTGAATTGAATTGTGTTCCATGATATTTTGTCCTGGTAATGCAACAGTGAGGCTTATTTTTACCCTCTGCAGGATCTTAGGAGCTTGACGGGAATTGACTCTCATATGTTCACATGTGCTTTCTGGAGCTGGAGAAGGGATAACACAGATTTTCTCAGGACATTCAGTAAAGACCACTCAGGGAATATGGGAGCCAAACTGAAGAATTAATATTCTGTCCTTATATATGATCGCTGTAATTGTCCAGTCTGCATTCCTGGTAATAAGTGGTATCCCTTTCTGATGAGAGTTTGACTATTCAAATCTTCACTGACTAAATTGAACTTGAATCAGAATCAAAAAAGGGTAGAATATCCTGTGCAGGGTGGAGGACAGATACTTCCCAAAAGTATCTTTGGGTCTTGCTCACGATTGAGAGAAATGGTGGAGCATCTTTAGTCATTACTAGAATTTTTAACACTTGGCTGGGTCATAATATCAACAGTTTTGGGTCACATACACGCAGTAATAAATTCATCTGAGCCAGCTGTGTGTAAGAAGGCTGCTACTCAATTATGTCTTGATTAAAAACTTAGATGTTTAGTGAACGCATCACAGGTTATTTTGGTCTTCTGAAAGACGACAAACCATTTATATAAATACATTATTTTAGTAATGTTTAATTAAGGTTGTTGAAAGAGTTGTTTAAAAGGCAACTTTTGTTAAAACCCAACTCTCCTGACTTACTTACATCTTTCAAATGTTGAAATCTTTCTCTCCAAGATGCAGTAAGTCCCTCATCATGCTAATGTTTTGGACGTATTACTTTATAAAGTTCTCCCCCGTCTGAGATGTCAGCGAACGAGAGGTTACGAGAGCACAGTCCATTATGGCGTATTAATAGCTTTACTCCTCCTCCGGCCAGTTGTCATCACATCCTGCTTTGTTTATACAATGAGTACCTTGGAGATGCAGACTTTCGGGATTGATGATGCGCGGTGACAAACCTTGATGCTTGACCAATCACAGAAGAGTAGGTGTGGTTATGGCAAACAACATTTAATCTTCAGAAAAAAAAAAACATTTTTGTGGGCGGAGCCTAATCACATTTTCTATTGTAAATACTTCAATTAAAAGACAGTTTTGTACAAACAAACACATACTGATGAGAAAAACAGAGGTCAAAGATCAATTCAAGGGACACTAAAATCCACACATTAGTGTTTTTTTTATTAAGCATATTTTATTAAAATAGATGCAGCAGTTGCATACAATTCGATACATGGCCCAAAATGGCCAATAGGTGAACTTTGATTCTTGCTTTATTAAAAAGCATTTTTTAAATGTTGATCCAATCCAACCCCAATGCAATTTTCCCCACATTATTTTCAACATATCCTAAATAAACAAAAAGTCAAAAGTGAATCTGGGAGCAGCGGGCGTGAAGCGAGAGGGCAGAGACTGATGTTGAATCGAGTGTATAAGTGTGCGAGAGCCGGTGTGAAAGTGAGCGTATGTGTTATGAGTGTGTGTAGCCGGGGCAGCAGGCAGAAGCAGCTAAGCAGAACCAGCCAGCCCTCACAAACCAATCAGGCCTTCATTAGTCTGGGCGGCAGGGATCGATGACCAGCCCGCATCAATTAAACAGCGCTAGCACCCCACTAGATATACACACACACACACACACACACACACAGTATATTTGCAAAGCACGGCAGCGTACAGGACTATACAACGATAAACATGTACATACACACATCCTAAACAAGCTAATCAAACGGAAACAAGACTAAATCCTATAGAGATAAATTGTTATGATCAAGATAAAAATATCAAAGAATGTAATACACATGTATACACATGTAAACACTTGATACACAATGTACACAACGCTCTTGAAAATCCACTGACTTCTAAAACGGCGTATGACTCCGCTATCACTTTTTCACCTTACACTCACAACATCGATAACACCCAATTACACACACGCTCACACATGGCGAGTCTTGAGAACACACAATTACATGCGCTCAGGACACACTTTTTATTAACACTCAATTACACACACGCATAAATCACTGACGAGGCGTGAAGCAGAGCGCTGTGACTGGATGGTACGAGGCGTTTTTATCCTTCTCCACAAAAAAATGACAATAAAAGCAGCATCGAAGTTTTGTTGATGTAACCAGACAGGTTGGTGTGTTAATGTTGAAAGTGACCATTTGTATGTGGCTTTAACTCCATTACTTTGTTTAAATAAAAACACCCACTTATGATGTCACAAGTTAAAAGACAATACAACATTTAAAAAGATAAATAGTGTGGAATAGGATTTTTGTATTGGTCTGAATGTAAATAAATAAATAAAAATCAAGCTTATACATAGAAAAAAAAGTGGTATCTGTTCACAGGTCTAGTTGAATTATCTATCCCAGAGTTAATAGTCAAGTTAAGGTAAGGTAAGGTAAGGTAAAACGTTATTGATTTTTTTCAAATAGCCACAGCAAATACAGCATTTTTTCATTAAAAAATATAAATCAAAATAAAATAAAAACAAAGAGAAATAAAGAGAAAGAACAAGAAAAAAGATTATTAGTAAAAGAGAAAGTTAGTCATCAAGTTTCAATTAAATGCTAACATTTCTAGCACCCGAAGCATCTCTCAAAAGTATGTTTTTTCAGCGGAATCAGGGGAAAATATTTACCGCCAAAATAAATGCATTGGGGCGATTACTGGGCCAAGCTTGCTAAGCCCCCACACATCACCTGCTCACCGTGGCATTGACACGTCAGTCTCCGGCAGCTAACGCAATGTGACAGTGTTGAGATTATAATATCTGGCTCGTATTACAAGGCATTAACGCCATTACCGTGCCCCCCCCCCCTCTCACTCAGGTGGACCGCTCTGAGGAGGAGTGGGAGCGCAGGAAATTGAGAGAAGACATTGTGGGAAAATAAAAAAATTGGGGCGGCAGACTGGTAGAATGAATTTGAGATAAATGGGAGAAGCGCTTGTGCGCCGGGAAAACGCTCATAAATAAGCGATAGAAACATCTGATGATCAAATTGAAAAGACGTGCTAGTTTCTGTCCTGATTTTATGGAATTTTCTGAAGGGACGCGTTCAAGGCAGCAGCAGATCATTGTTGTGAGCAAAGTAAACCGTTTAGTAAATGATGAACTAACAAGTGGAGAAGGAAGAAAACATCAGGATTTAACTCCATAAATATGACTCCCGGTTTATCATGTGTCATATCTGTGTAATGCATTAAACGTGTTGTATTAACTGACATGTAAACAATACTTCTTGCTCTACTTATCACTGAATAAATGTACACGATTAACAGATTGTCATTATGAACTTTTGGTTTGTTTGGATTCTATTCTTTCAAAACTCATGGAGTTGCTACAGTAACATTGGCAGTATAGAATGTCTTTAAAATCAACTCTAATGTGATGCTACTGTTCTTCAACTCCAGCAAGTTGTTGTGTTTATTATGTGTGTATTAGATCTGGAAAAATGTTGATGTTATGTCGGCCTCCCTTGGTCTTCATCCTTGGTTTCGGCTGCGGCAGTCCTGACTTGCATACAAATAAGTTAAATACAGTTTACATTTCTTTACTTGCCAACTGCTAGCTATTTTTTTTAAATATATTTGTGTAGGGTATAGTTTTATCAGAATATTTCTATCAAGTGAAAACTTCCCAAGTGTAAAAAATTATTAATAAATATTCTCAGATTGACCAAGTAGCATCCTTGGTCCTTAAAAATAAATCTAGGAAATATGATTTTTCAAATGTATTGATTGCATTTTTTAAGCGATTTAGTTACATGGAAATATCCCAGCTACACAGGAGGAAAGACAGATGTCGGTTGCCAGTCCATCAAAGAGAAAATATATACAACTAACAATTGCATTAACACACTTGTATGGAAATCATAGAGTCACAAATATTGTATAATCTCTACATGTTTACTGGACAATCGGAGGAAACCTGTGTCTCCAGAGTAACATGTGTCGCCAGAGTAACCTGAGTCTCCAGAGTAACCTGTGTCTCCAGAGTAACATGTGTCGCCAGAGTAACCTCAGTCTCCAGAGTAACCTGTGTCTCCAGAGTAACATGTGTCGCCAGAGGAAACGACAAACAGGAAGGAAACAAGTTCTTCACTGACCCATGGTTGCCTTGATATGGATTATTCTTTTTGTCGCAAACTTCTAAGTTGTCATATTCTTATTTCCTTTGTTATACACGCATCAGTTAGATGAGTAAGTTGATGTGTGTGTGTGTGGGGGGCGGGGGGGGGGGGGTTGAAGATGCCACTGTCAGAAATATGAATCGTCCCCCAGTGGACAAAACAATAACAAAGGATAAAGTGTTTCTAATAATGAACAGCTGAACTGGCGCCATCACTTCTCATGATTTAATGTGTACACGGCTCCACGCATGGCTTCCCAACGCTTTTCCCGTCAACTTCATTTGTTTCACCCGAAGAAACCGTTCCCATTCCCGCGCCTTGTTGTTTTAATCAGGGAAATTAATAAAGAAGAATAAATTAATATGGCCTCCGCCTGCACCCACGTTTTTTTGGTGCCATCGCCTACTTGACTGCTCGCCCGCCTGCGCGGGATGTATTCGTGTGCCGTAATTAACGCTTAATAAGTAAGTGATTCATTATGATTAGCGTGCGGATTCGCGTTAATGTCCTCTCTCTTTGCTAGCAATCAACCTTGCTCTGTTTATCCACACGTAAAGCCCCCGAATCCATCTCTGCCGGCGCCCCCCTAACCACATCACTGGCACTGTACTCTATATATCTAGCACTGACGTCGGGCCATTTGTTGGGGCGGCCTGGTCGAGAGCCCCATCAATCTGAGAGTCATTAGAGGAGGAGGAAGAGGGCTCATTGTCATCTAATTTGAGGGTGTGGTGGGATAAGACATGAAGATGTCTCGCCGTTACGATGGCATGTGTTGAAAGATGTGTTTATCGGGGAAGTGAGTGTAAAGTTGGGGTAAACATTGGTTCATATGTCAGATGATCATTATCACTTAACAACTGAGAAATATATGGGACTACTTATCAAATCCCCCATGAGAGAAGAAGCTGTATTAGTTATTGCTGTAATTTCTTTTTATGGCTGGCATAAGGTTCAGGGAGTGACGGGGGTCCCTGAAGTGATCATTTTACAAATGTGTCATTTTATATAGTTGAACACTTGAATATGACAATATATTACAAGCTGACACTTTTATGGAAAGTTACTTTAGAGGAACTTTTGTTACAGCCCATCACGTAATTCATGAGCAGACCAGAACATTTGGAGAACGTTTGTATTCATTTCATGAGACGCGTTGCTAATAATGGATTTTTTATTTTGAGTCATAGCCCATATGACGCCTAAATTCCTGTTACCAAACTTAAAGAAAACAATAAACTAAATCAAATTGATCAAACATTAAATGGTGGCCGAAGAAGTGGTAAATTCCATTTTTTTAGCTGTGTTTTATGTCTGTCTTTGATCCAAATATGATTAACTTTTTTTTTTTCGAGGGCGGTTAATTGTGGTGTCTCACTCTGAATTAACTGTAATAATCTTAGCTTTATTACTGAAAACATCTATACTACTTAACAATTGTGTTCCATCAAGACTGTTGCCTTGTTTAGGCATCTTTAGAATTACCCTTTAGAAGTTACCGTTTTGACTGATCAGTTTCGAAAGAGACTGTCTGCCTGGAGCCTGGTCCTTCTGAGGTTTCTGCCCCTGTGAGGCAGTTTTTCCTCGTGGTGTTATTGCGTGCTCTTAAACTAACAATGTAAATAATAAATCATGAATCCTCATATTAACTCTTTGTAATATAATAAAACGAATTCTCGCTACAACACATACAATGGTAAGCTGTAGAGATTTGGTTCTATCAAGTTCAATATTTCATCTACCACAACAACAATAACTGTGCAATACTTTGCTATTTATGTAACATTGTTGTTGGACAATGGATACCTCATCACAGGACAGACCCGATATTATATATATAAGATAAATATATAGATATAGATATAGATATAGATATAGATATAGATATAGATATAGATATAGATATAGATATAGATATAGATATAGATATAGATATACATAAAGATATACATATAGATATAGACATAGATATAGATATAGATATAGATATAGATATAGACATAGACATAGATATAGATATAGATATAGATATAGATATAGATATAGATATAGATATAGATATAGATATAGATATAGATATAAATAAAGATATACATATAGATATAGATATAGACATAGATATAGATATAGATATAGATATAGATATAGATATAGATATAGATATAGATATAAATAAAGATATACATATAGATATAGATATAGACATAGATATAGATATAGACATAGATATAGATATAGATATAGATATAGATATAGATATAGATATAGATGTAGATGTTGATATAGACATAGACATAGACATAGACATAGATATAGATATAGATATAGATATAGATATAGATATAGATATAGATATAGATATAGATATAGATATAGATAATAATAATTAATAATGACAAAATACCATTTTGCTCAGACGTATGTCAGCTAGAAGATTTATTTTATTTAGTACCTTTGCCAAGAATTAATTTAGATGTCCATACCATACAAAAAAACCTCTAAAAACATGAACATATTTACATACAATCTTCACAATTTGTTGATATTTAGATTGTTGTCGTATTCCAGATTTTAATTTAAACCTACAAATGTTTTCATGGATTTGTGACGTCTGTCTGTGCAGCGAGAGCTTTAACACCACAACTTTACTTCCTCAGTCCAGCTGTGTGCTGTGTAAACTCTGGAACCCATGAACCGTATTTAAAATGTTCAAACCTGTTTTATGTTGTAAGGAAAAAAATAAAAGTAGCTCCATAACTTAAGGTTGTAATTAATAGTTTGGTGGATCTCTGCTCTCTCTTAGTGTTGTTATATTCCGTATTTTATGAACAAAATCTGGTTTGTTAAAAATATTTTGATCAACTTCAAAATAAAAAAATAATTGTTGTTGGACTGAATCTTACCAGTGAATAAAACACTAATCAAAAATAGGTGGCTACTAAAGTCAAAGCTAGTATACGCACACACATCCTCTGAACTCACACATACACACACATAGCCCGGGGAGACGAGATGATACCAGCGACACCTCCACTTGACAGCAGCTTGCTTGAGCTATCTTGTTGCCTCTAAAAAGGTCTGCACTTTCCGTTGGTTCGTTCTCTTCCCCTTCACAGCTCCGAGAATGTTCATTGCCCAGAAAATAATTTCTCGAGTCATTTCAGTGCCTTTTGTGAGCGGCAATCAATTTCTCTTCTCTTCATGATGGACCCGTTTGTGGGCACAGAAGTTTGACCTTCTCTGAAAGATCTATCAATTTATCCGTCCATCCCGCAACCTATCCATTAATGTTTTCATCTTCTTTTTTTTTCTCTTCTTCTCTCAGGCTGCTGGCGGTTGGAAAAGTGGCTATAAGCTCATGTGCTCATCAAGACCTTGTGGATGTCTGTTTGTGCAATTATACCTCAGTCTTAGGGCAAAATCAGACGCCGGAGAAAATGACAGTCATTTTGTCGGAGGAGAATATGCACTTGAGACAAAGGGAAACCCATTTGTGATGCTGTGAACTCTGAGAGGCGACGGGGTCGGGCTAAGGCTAAATGACATATCGCATTACCAGCTAGGGGTCACCCAATTTCTCCCAATCCTCGGCCAGGGTTGGACGCTTGACGGCGGTCTTTGTGATGGTGTCACGCTCTCCTTTTCCCTCTGCGGGAATCGTGTGTGTTATTTTTTGAAAACTAAACCATATTAAACAACCACAACATCCATAGGCAATATTTATTTTTACAACACAGAAAACGGATTCTACAACCATCATCATCTGATCAGATGGACTCTTTTAATTCAGAATCAGCCACTAAACCTGTCGCTAAAATCAACACACACTTAATTTAAGTTAAGTTTTCATTCGACTGCAACTAGTATAATTTCAAGTTTAGTCTTTCCTGCTACCTTTGCCTCCAACTTGTTCCGAATCAACATTTCAGCAGAGTGTGTTTACTACTCTTGACTGCCCTCTACTGAGATAAACATCCTTTCAAACTAAAGCCTATTTTTGGTGCTGAAAGCAACAGAAATGAGCCTTTGGAGGCTTCTCTCTCTGGGCCTATTCTGCTGCATCGTTCACTGATCCCCCCTCTCTTTTTTTGCCTCCCTTTACTTTCTCCAACAGAGCCTTTCCGTTCTCATTCCTCTCCCTCACTTGTTGTCTCTTTCCCTCATTCACGCTCCTCTCTCTGTCCCTTCCAATCTCCCTCCGAGTCCCGCTCCCCCCTCTCCACAGCTCGCAGGACACTATTATATATTCCAGTCTCATGCTTTGCATGATTTGGGCAATAGATGAAGCCATATCCCGCTCTCCTCTCCGGCCTCTCCCCTCCCTCTCTCTCTCGCCTTGTTGTTTAATGTTTCAATTTGGAGGAAGCAAACATTCAATCAGACAGATTAACTGTTTAATGCATGTCATCAGTCAAACTGTCTACGAGAGGGGGGCCCCTCGGCCTGGCGCCGCCTCCCCCCCCCCCGAGCGGCTGCTACGTCCTTCTCACTCCCCTGCTCTCCACGCGAACACTGTCTACTCTCATATAGGCCGCCCCATCCAGCCCGGACGAACCCGAACACATACACAGCACATAACACATATTTACCCAGGGCTCACATATATTCAGACGCCACTACGCTTTGAACGTGAATATAAAACTACATGCTGATGAAAATGTAAATATCGTTTCAACACGACAAGAACTGTGTCTGTGAAGGACAACCTCCACCGATTCTGATCACATTTTGATGTTTCTCAACTGCATTAAGGTTCATGATGAGATGGAAACGGATTACCTGTGTATATGATGCACGAAGAGCTCTGCAGGCACGTCAACGTTTCACGTCTAAGATGTGCTCGACAGCGGTGTAAATAAATATAATGATTACCACTTATTGACAATCCTGTTTCCAATGGCAGGATTCTACTTGCGTATATAATCTGTAAGTAGAACTTCTGTTGTCAGACCTCCTAAACACAGAGAAGATTCTTACTCACATGTGTCAAGAGTTATAATGGTGGTGTGAAAAATCAGCTAATCTTGCTAAGCTACAGTGATGTGTTCACTGAGAGGGAGCAAGACGAAGAGAGAACCAAGTTGGAAAGCAATTTTTTTTTTAACAAAAACCACAAATCACAGAACAATTCTACAAACACCATCAAAAAATTATAAACCCCTATAAGTAAAAGAGTTCAACAATTTAAGAGCTGAAACACATGAGAGCTTCGTAGTTACTTTTTATTAATTGCCATGTTTTATATATAATTGAAAACCCATTTTAAGCTATATGACTATCACTTAAGTAGCATGTGTAATTTTAGGTGTGTGATAAAAAAGCATGACAGGAACAAGTCCAGCCCTAGTCTAAAAACAGATAATCTGTATTGTAGTACTATTACAGTGAGATTTATTGTTTCTTGCACCCACTGGCAGACATGTATACATACACATTTAAAAACACCACATTTACATACATACACACGAGCCAGTGGGAAGGGAAGTCAAAGTGACATGGAGGGAAAACAAGAGGGAGCAAGAGATTAGAGGAAATGAAAAGAGTTAAGATTAAGGGGGAGTGAGAGGCCGAGGGTGTGGCACGGACTGTAGAATGGACATCGGTGCCTTCTTCATTCTGGACTCGAGCTGTGCACGGCCTCATTTTTTATAAACTGTAAACTTGAGCGTATTGTATTTACTGCCCCCTGATGTCAGCATTTGAAAATGCAGACAAACTATTTCTGTGGTTTATATGATGATTCATGTGATGGCCTGCAAAAGCTTGGGAAAACATGATAAGAAATTAGTTAAGAGAAAAGGTTTAGGATTAATTTGAAGACAGATTGAAGAAAAAATAAACCAAACAATAGTATATAAAAACAATAAAACATTAATATGAATAAAGTGTACATCGATTTAAGAAATGTTTCAATTGGCCACCAGGTGTGTTACTTTAAAATCTTTCAATTGTTTATTCCTTTTTGGTAAAGACAAGGCCTGTCTCTTGTCTGTGTGTGAGAGTTGAGTGGGATACATCTCCATGGTGACGACCTCGTCACATCACAGTTTGGGTCAACTTGGTTCAACAAAAGACGCTGTGTACGATCGGCTGCTCTCTGCTCCTTAACGGGCCCATAAAGAGAGAAATAAACCTGAGATGACACATTCCTGTTGTTTTTACAACCCTAGTTTGCACATGTTTTAATATGTTTGTTTAGTTGTATCACCACTCTATTACATTAACAGTAGCAAAATCATAGACAACCAATACACTGTTTAATTAAAAATAAAAGCATGTCGACATATTTCTTATTTTGAGGATTTATTAACCCATTCACTTCCATGGATGTATTTCCCCAATATGCCTTGCATCACCATGGTAACATAAATGATCACTTAAAATATACTTAGAAACATCTAAGTGAGAGACAAAATGATGAACTTCTATTAAAAAGCAATGGAGACAAAAGAACTAAAAGCAACGGAATGGACGAGTTTTAACTATTTTGAGAAATAAAAAAAAACAACAGGTCTTATCAGATTGACTTGAGCTCTTGGTCTTTGTGTTCATTTTCTTCTATAATTCTCTAACGGAGTTGTTGCTGGACTGAAGCCTGGCCTAGCTACTCGGGGAGAGAATGGGAACACCCTGGAAAGGTCACTAACAAGTGAAGACTACCCCTTAAACCATGCAAACCATCAATAATACCAGCTTAGTTTACTGACTCCTTTAAGAAACATCTTAAGACGTTTCTATTTGTTCAGGCTTTTCCTTGATTTTCTGGAACTCCTGTTGTGTTATCAGTTTTATCTTCACCTTTAAAGTATATACTTTATTGAATATTGTTTTGATTGTTTAAGCGCTTTGTGACCCTGGTCTGGAAAAGCGCTATACAAATAAAAATGACTTACTTACTTACTTACTTTTGTAGATTTATCTTACAAACTCTCACATTGTTTATCATGAAAAATATGTGTGTTGTTTTTTTTTGTTTTGTTTATGGTGTGTGTATGAATCATGAAATTAAAAACAAACAAATTCACACGAGAAAGCAACTCCATTTACACCGGCTGTACATTGCGTTAAACCTGGTCTACACTACACATTTTACTATCTTTATTTCATTCATGTACACTTGAATCAAACGAACATATGTACAAAGAATTTGAAATTATCAATTGCTTACACTATAATACTCACTCGAGCTAACAGCTTCGCACAACATACTTCTTTTTATCTCATTTACTTTTATGTTGAGTGGCAAGACAAGAAGTATATCTCCCCTCGAGTCCTCTCTCTCTTTCTTTCTCCCTCTCTCTCTCTCTGTAGCGTGGAGGGTGGCCAAACCTGGTAAGTATCGACAGGGAGCTCCAGTGACACGGAGCGAGCCAGTCAATGTCCAGACACTCGGGGCAGGGGTCAATGACAAAAAGGCAGGCCGCCTGGAGAGAGGGAGAGGGACGACGGGAGAGAAAGAGGTTGATAGATGGGGAGGCACGGCAGATGTGTGACCAGATAGTCCAACTTTGAGGAGAGATTAATACGAGGTGAAAGAACAATAAGCCACACAAAGTCATCCGGCAACTGAAACTAGTTTTACGGACGGAGAAAAATGTGGTCAAGAGCTGCAATGATTTTATTTGGTAGTTTTCAAGGCTGTTGTCTTGGCTACATGTTCAATATTTAAAATAAAATATTACTACACAGTGTCAGTCAGGTTTCCTGGAAATGGATAATAAAAGATTTAAAATATGAATTTCTGTGAGGTAAGATGTTTTGTAGAAGAAAGGGGAGAATGATGCAGCTGTGACAGGAAAATTTCATTTTGTCTTCCGTGAAATAACCTTGAATTGACAAGAATATTAAATTAACCGGACAGGTTTGAAGGTCACTGTCTGTAACAAAAGTATGTGTCTCAGTATTCAAACAACTGAAATATATTTTGTAATTGTTGCTTTTAAAATAAACATTTTCAACTTCAAGGTCACACAATATACGGGTGGTTAGATTAAATGCATGTTCTTTCATTTTTAAACACAATTTATATTTATCTATTTTCTTTTCAGTGTCTACATTTTGATGAAGTAAGTTTGTCAAAGCAGTAATCACTCTTTTTGCGAGTCTGGGGCTCTTTATGTTGGCTGCTGCCCCCACAACACATCTTTGGAAACAAGTTACATATAAGTTTGAAAAGCTCTATGCTTTTATAAAATGATTATGTTTAATATTTGTTTTTCAGTGACTATATTTATGCTACTGATCACAGTTGCATTGATGCAGACTACACGTTGAATTCTATTATCATAATATATATTATATTGTTATATATATATATAATATATATGTATAATATATACATATATTATATTTGATGTGCGAGAGGAAAACAAAATGTTTTGACCTGAAGTTTAACAAAACAGAAGTTTGACTGAAACAATGACGCCTTTGATTGACATGAACACTCGTGCGACGGCTGCCAGACCAGAATGAACTGGCCTCATACTCTGTTTACCATTTAGAAACACACACACACACACAGACACCCAGCATGTTTGTGTATCAACACACACAGAGAGTGTCAGTATATATTGAACGGCGGGCAGTAAGTGTCTCTCCTCGCCAACACTTCCCCTCCTCCATCTCCTCTCTATCGGATATCAGTCCCTTCTCCACTAATCATTTCCTTCCTTTTGGCCTTCTCTTCTTTCTAATGCAATTACTCCTCCTTACTACGTCTGCACCCCAACTCTTTCTTTAAAGTTTGCCCTCTAGTTTTTCACTTGGAATTACCTTTTTTTTTTTCTTTCGGTATCTCCATTGTGTTGTTGGAACAAACGATTGTCACGGCTACTTAATGGTGTTTGCTGTTACCTGGTTCTCTCTTTTGTTTGGATCTTTAGTGATCACTCATCTGAATCCTCGCTGTGTCACGAAAAGGCTCCCAATTAATCAACATCACGGAGTGAATGCAAGAACATTCTTCTTCTCACCTCTGGAGCACGACAAAGGAGGCGTGCACAAACATACGCAAACAATTAGGACACAAAGAAATCTTTATTTTCTGAGTCGTCTGAGGGATCGAAAGCGGGATCTTCATTAAGAAGTCTGTGTTTATCTGTTTGTCTCTCAGAAAACTTCTGAATGGACTTGAATTTTTTAGGAAATATTCAAATGGTATTGAACTTCACTTGTATGGATTGCTGCTCCATTAAGAACCCTAACCCTAACCCTAACCCTAACCCTAACCCTAACCCTAACCCTAACCCTAACCCTAACCCTAACCCTAACCCTAACCCTAACCCTAACCCTAACCCTAACCCTAACCCTAACCCTAACCCTAACCCTAACCCTAACCCTAACCCTAACCCTAACCCTTACCCTAACCCTAACCCTAACCCTAACCCTAACCCTAACCCTAACCCTAACTCTAACCCTAACCCTAACCCTAACCCTAACTCTTACCCTAACCTGTAATGAAGTCTGACAAACATTTGCACAGTTCAAATTATTTTATTTTTATTAATGTATAATTTTATATAATTAATTAGAATGATTAAAAATAACATGGCACAATAATTTTCTAAAATCTAAAATAAATTGTTAATGCACTATTTGTACGATTGTGCTAAATGTTTAAGAATCCATTCATTTTTTACTTTTCATTACTTCATTAATCAGATCATTGTGGCAGCTGTAGATTAACCAGGCTACCTGGTTAAGAAGCATGGGGACACCCTGGAAAGGTTGATAGTCAAAACAACACATTCAAAACAATGGGAATTAAAGTCAAGTCAAGAAGTACGACAGCGAATCAAACCGAGGTTCAAACAAAGACATCTGTTTGTCATTTCTTCTTCTTCAAACCCCTCCTCCTCGACTGTTGTTGCATCACAGCAACATAACCCAGACTCTAGCTGCACTTTTGTTATTGTCTCTGTACAACTGATTAGCAAATCAAACTGGCGAGCGTGGAGGGGGAGGCAAGAGCGGGGGGTTCAGAGCCCACAAACATTGGCAGTCTTCCACCTTTTTCCCACCTATTTGTAGATGTTGCTTCCTGTGCGCTCCGAGCTGCTTCACTACCGGAAACAGATGGATCCCGGAACGTCCCCGAGCGAAGCAGGAGAGCTGCTAGTCGCCCGGCAGGCTCGTGAAGACGGAGGAAGAGGAGGGGGCTCCTCGACAAACTTAACTTCATCTCCCCGCTGTGTTCCTGCTCAACTGAAATATTCAGTGAAGAACTGTCAGGCGTCACATAATTGAAGGTAGTATTATTATGTCGGCTGTAGAAGTTTGACTTGCGTTTCGATACCTGCAAAACCAGCTTTTACGCATTCAATGACTTTGTTAATAAAACTGTGTTTAAATGAAATAACAGGACTGTTTTAAGAAATAAACAAAGGTACCTTGTTTTATGATTATTATTAATTCAATTCATTCAATTTTTTTTTTTTCCTGACGTTGAATGTACTTACACAAAACAAACACAACACGACACAAATGTACTCGCTTGTCTACATTCCCCAATGTGGGTAAATTTAAATATGTCAATATATATTTGTATATTTATATCTGTATGCTTTGATTTTTATTTCTATCCTTTGGAAGTCGTTCTTCCTATTTACTTAGAAACATGATTAAAATTGAACAGGCGACGATGTGATGAAATTTCAAGCGACAATTACCTCCTCAATCAACATATAAATATGTTTTTTTTTGAGAAAAAATTGAAATTTAATTTAGTTTTTTAATGATTTTATTCCCACTCTATGGCCTCATTGAAACCTTACCCAGCTACAACGGTGGAGAGCCATGACAAAAATGGTGACGAGTTCATTCACAGGTCTCGAAATAATCCAGATTTGTTACACACACAGATTTGTGTTGAATCAGAATCAAAAGTGCGACCATCTTGGTGTGCGCCTGCAGTTCTAACCACTACACCACAATGTATTATTGATCGTGTTGGCATTTTCATTCTTCAAATAGGCTTCGGTTTTTCTAAGCCATATGTCATTATTGGTGTGCGTGGATCGACTTTAGGACTTGCTAGATTATTTTTTGGCCCAGGCTAAATGTTTGTATGTCAATTTTTACTAACGTAAATACTGTGTGCGCATGTTGTTGTTTTATTTACAGTAGATTGTGTTTTTCTATATTTCACAAATGGTGCTTTAGAACTAAAGATTGATTGAACAGCTGTAGAAACTGAATTAAACCCAGACAGAGGATTCACGCGTGTCTTTTTGGTAGGAAAATGGTTCTTATTTATTGGTTGTTAAATGCTAGGAGTGACTGGGGATTAACGCTGAGGTTCTTGAGCACCTCGGTCAGAGACTTGTCCTGGAGCGACCATCAGATCAGTACCAAGGACAGCTCAGCAGTCGCATCAGGGCGTTGAGACTTTTTTTTACGACTAGTTTTCAAAACTATCAGGCTTCAGTGATCTTTAAAAATGTCTGACACAAACCTGAGGTGGAAACAAACTAGTGACATTTACAAGCAGCAAATACCAACCAAAGTTACAAGAGATCCATCTATAGATACATAAGTGTATTTACTGTTGAATTCAGTTTTTATGTAAAACATTCCAAACTGATGATTTGAATGTTTTTAAAAAATCTCACGTTAAATTAATCTATTTCCAGATTTCTTTCAATATGTATGTTGATTATTTTAACAAATTTGTGTAAGTTGCATCACCCTGTACATAGAGATAAAGATATTATCATCTTATCAGAATATATATATATATATATATACATATATATATATAAATATATATATATATATATATAAAACACTATATGTTATTAACTGAACATCTTTTATGATTTGATGTAACATAAGAGCAGTATGAAATCCACTACAAAGCATTATGATATACAGCTTTTGCACTTTGTGTAGTATTTAACTAACTTTCACAACTGATTCTCCCGAAACAAACACTTACGTACAACTTTTAGTTTATATTGCAGGTGAAAATGTGATGAATATTTTCAAAATATAACAAGACTGTAATACAAAATAATTTGACATCCAAGCCACCTCTTAAATAATGACAGAATTTTGTCAAATGAAACAGTTATTAAACAATATATAAAAGCTTGCATGTGAATGACTTGAATCTCCACATTTTGCTTTACAAAACATACAAATCCAAAAATCTGTTAGTACAAATTAAAACTAAACAAGGTTAACTTTAAATGTGATCTTCATTACTGTGTTAATCTAATATCTCTTCTAGGCCAGGGATGTCACGCTCAAATTCAAAATATAATTTAATGTTTACTATTTTCATTCCATCTGTACAAAGTCTCACTCACAAAGTTACTTCTTAAACATACAATCATTTTTTTAGATCCAGCTTTCCTGGCAAAAACACAATTATTCCAGCATCATTTTAATTAAAACAGTAAAGCGCTCTTAAATGAAAGAGATTGTCCAAATGGTAATTTTTAAGCTCAGAGCTCAGTGCAAACACAAGACACTATTAATGAAGTGGAAGGATCATTTCCAATTAGCACACATGTAATCCACAGCTCATCCTGTCTAACGGCCCACTTGTCCTACACCCGATACTTTGATCCAAACTCGGGAGCAGTTGACGATCCGCAGCACGCGGAGGCTAATCTCACTGACCCGGCTCAACCTTGACCACCCACTCTCCCGGCCTTGGCTTCGCTCATCGCCGCCCCGGACACTCAACGTTTCCCCCGGGAGGGAGTCTGAGGGAGTAGTGCCCGCTGCCAAGTGCACGCCCCCGCCTCCCCAGTCAATGATCCGGACACAGAGGCCATATTGAAGATGATAATGAGGCTCTTGTGTACATATATTTGCAGAAAATGAATCGTAAAAATCAACGTTTGGCATCGAGAGCTTCTCATTACAATGATCTGCTGCAGTGCTATTGACACACCAGAGCATCCACTGCAGTATTGAAGACAACACCAGTTTTGATTTATTTGAATGTGTATTTATACATTTTAGTAAATCTTTGTGTGTCATGATATATACAATATATATATATATATATATATATATATATATATATATATATATATATATATATATATATATATTAATGTATGTGTGTGTGTCTATATGTGTATATATGTATATATGTATATATATATATATATATTAATGTGTGTGTGTTTGTGTGTGTATATGTATATACAGTGTATACATATAACGTGTGTGTGTGTGTATATATGTGTATACATGTATATATATTAATGTGTGTGTGTGTGTATATATGTGTTTATATATATATATATATATATTTATATATATATTTGGAAATGTATATAGGAAATTATTGAAGTCCGTCAAGGTATAAAATGACCTCTGCCTTCCTCTCAGTTTAAATATCTTCATTAACTAACACTCACCAGTACAATTGGAAATAATAATGAAGAAGTAATATATATTTTACCCCCATTTCCGGTTGTTATTCAAAC
>NC_141830.1:20508973-20646473 GCF_982586985.1 Callionymus lyra
TTTTTCTATGCAACCTGATGACAAAAGCTAAATTGCCTCAAGGTTGTTGGGATTGGGGACCACTGCTCCAACGCAGAAGAAAATAATTAAAAATATATGTTTTTTCTATACCCTGTCCGTACAAAAATGGATGCGTACATGGCCAGATGTTAAAAACAAATTCACTTTCAGTTCCTCTTTCGATTTAAAAAAAAAAAAAAGAAAAAAGAAAAAAATCACTAGAAAACAGAATTCACTGACTTAAGATTTATTTTGAAACAATAATAATTTAAATTCAACTTAAAAATACATATTTTTGAATGATGTTCTTTAATAAAAGTGATTCATGTGTATTTCCCTCTCATCTCTGCCAGGTGTCTGCCTCTGTGGACTATAGCAACCCTCCTACTATCAAGAACCACAATGAAGTGCTTCGCTGCTTCAGTCTTTTAGGTAGAAAATAACATTTTTATCTACTTTTAACTCTTGCAGTTTGGTTTTCCTCACGCACTGTGCTAACACCAGACATGGATTTTCATAAACATACTAAACATTTTCCCTTTAGGCTCATATTTAGCATGACTGTCCATCAGTCAATGACCAAACTGTCTCAATCCCTCATCAGACTCTTATCTTAAGGACGAGTGAAAAAAAACCTAGAGAATTAAAACAAAAATAATTATCAATCCATTATCAATTAACCATTTTTTAGGGCTTTAAAATGAAAGTTTAAACTTCGCCTCCAGGGCCACACACGTACGTAAGATGTTTACATTCCAATATTGAAATAAGTACATTGAATACATTATTTTTAAATTGACTTATCTTTAAATATGTATTTAGAAAGTGTATTTCCTTTTTTTTTTTTTATGGCAGACTGAGGTTCCATAGACAGACACAACAACAGACATACAACACGTACAATAAAATAGAATGTGAAACTACTCTTGATGTAAAGCTGACACACACATCTATACATTATGTTTGAGGTGTTGAGACGCAAATTAATAAAAATGTTATTTGCAAGTAAGATTTTTATTTTGTCATCATAAACAATCTGTCATTTTTAATCAAGTTTTTAATGTAGGTTTTTGTCCTTAAAGTGAAGAAAACTGTATTAATTCTCTTGCTAAAAGTAAGTAGAATGATATAATAACAAGTAGAACACTAAAGTGCGACAAGGAAGTGTAACTTTTCCACTGCTCTTCTTAAAACAAACTGTTTTTCTGTCAATTCTCCCGTCTGGCTCATTCTGTAAAGTCACAAGACTGTAATGGGATTAGCATTAGCATGTCCGCCTCTGTGTGCTTCAAGGATAATTCGATTTACTGTGAACATTCCTCCGCTCTTCTGTCGCACTCTTGGTTTTTAACATGTCAACATGATCTCACCACTTGTTCTGTCCGATCATGTCCAGCCAACGTCTTCCCCGACCGAGTGGTCATGTTTGTTCTTCAGCGTCTGGAGAACAGTAATGAGCGGAGCAGGATGGGCTCGCTGGCCGTGCTGCGTCACCTCATCAACTCTACCCGTGAGTGACGGACTGGTCGCACGATTGTCAAAAATAATGACTTGGTTATTACACTTTATTTTCCTGTGTTTGAAGCTTCTATGATGGAGTGTAAAAAGTTGCTGATTCTCGCAAGCATCCGACAACCGATGGCCGACCATAGCAACAAGGTAAAAGAAACACCTGAACATTTAGAGCAGCATCAAGGTCATGACCTCTTGATTGATTGCAGGTCAAGAAGCGTCTGGTTCAAGTCATCAGTGCGATGGCTCATCACGGTTACCTGGAGCTGGAGGGAGGAGAGTTGCTGGTTCGATTTCTTGTTCAAAACTGTGCCTTGCCTGATTCCTATCAGGTATGAATTTATATTTATTTACGAAATTTGTTTTTTAAACGTTCTTCACTCCTTTCATTGCTGTTATTGTCTTGTATGGAAGTAAATCAGTGCCATTGTAATATCTAATTATTATTTTTTTTCAAACATTTTAAATGTTTGTTTTTTAATAATATAGATTCAATAGCAATATCTTTATAATAATTTGTATATTAAAAGTTAAATGATAATAATTAAAATATGTTTTAATTTGTTACTTTTAATATATATATATATATATATACATATATACTGTATATATATATTTAAATAGTGGCACTATTAACATATTGAATTTGAAATGTTACATACAAAAATATTAATTTAAGGAAATATTGAATCAAAATGTTTTATTGAAAATAAAATATTAAACTAATATTAAAATATCAATATTAAACTGAAAATCATATTTTATCCAAATATTAAAAAAACATTTCAACCCTTTAATATAAAATTGTTGAATTTAATTATTTAAAAAAGACATTTAATTCAAAAATAACCCATAACAATTTAATAAAAGCGTTTTAAGTTTCAACATTCATTGTTAAATTCATTCAATATTCTGAGGATACTGGTACAGATTTAATTTTGAGCTCCAACGATGAGATCCCGAATAAAAGTTGGTGAACGTGTCAATCCAGTTAATTTAGAATTGTGCACACAAATGTCGCTTTAACTAAATAACTCCTATCTTATCTAATTTTAACATTAGTTTTTATTGTTTGTGTTTGTCTCAGCGAGGCCAGAAGCCCACGGATCCTGAGGAAGTTACAAACGAGTCGTTGCGGACGATGTGTGACAACACTCTTCACCTGCTGACCACGACAGTCGGACGTCTCGCTGATGTATGTCGTGTATTATCGTTGGCCATCTTTAAAGTTTACATGCCTCTGCTTTTTAATGATTGTTTTTTAGAAGCTAAGACAAAAGTCTGACTCTTCGTTGTGTTGTGTTGTGTAGGTGTTGTGGCCCAAGCTGCTGTTCTACCTGACCCCCCCACAGTTCAGCAATGCAACCACACCCCTGTGTAAAAGTCTCATCTTCCTGGGCAGCAAGAAAAGAGAGAATCAGGATCCAAGCTTCAAAATAGACTTTTCTCAGGAAGGTAGGAGTTTATTTTTAACTTTTTGTTATTGACCTAAATTCAAAGGATTTACTGTGACCCCATGTTTTGTATAATGTATAATTGTTGTGTTTTCATATAGTGAACCTTCCTTCGCCTCAGACGCTCATGATCAAACTACTGGTATGTTTAACTTTAATATGGGTAAAACTATTTCATAGAATTACTGCAGTGTTGCATGATCAGCACAAAAATTAAGAAATAAGAGAAACTATCAAAAATGTAGAATTACAATGAAATTGAACAACCATTGTGTAATTGTATTGTAATTAATGAATACATTATATCATAGTTTATATTATATATATTGTATATATATTATATTATGTGTGTGTGTTTTAGATGGATGGATAAATGGAACGAACTATTGATTCCTCTGTACAATTTCTTTAGAAGATAAATTTTCACAGTAAAAATGAATATTATGGCGAAATAAAGACATCAATTAAAATAAAGTTTGTTGTTCTGTAGGTCAATGCAGCATTTCCCTTCAACAGCCGCGGCCACGGAGCTCCATCCCTCTCACTCCTCGGCATCCTCAGTGTCAATATTCACCCCAACACGGAATGTCTCTGGGAAAAAGAGATTCCAACTCTGGTGTCAATATTGGAAGGTATTTGTGTTTGGGTTCAAACTTCTCTCGTTTGATTGAAAGATTAGGTGTTTTTTTTGCTGAATTAAAATGATTGATGTAAAAGTTCTAACCTCTTGTTTTCAGATTCAAATGCAGAGAACTTTGACAAGAAATGTTGGAATGAAAGTTTGTTGAAGGTAAATTATTGACCAAACTGGATCAATACTAAGCCTAAGAACATATTTTCATTAAAGTGATGGTTCACCTTATATTCAAACTTCACTCATTTTCTACTCACCCTCAGCCGACTAATGTTGGATTATTTTCAGAGTAATCTGTTTTTTTAAAGTTATAGACAAAAATGTTTGTTCATTTTAATGTAGCGACTGGAGCTCTGTTGTCTTCGTCTTCATCTCTGTCCAGACACTTAAAACATCCAAATGCCTCCCGTAAAACAAATGTCTCTGTGGTATCCCTTGTGTTTTCTCCGGGTCAAGGTGAACAACCTACACTACTGCATATCCGTACAACACAAGGGATACCACAAAAATGTTTGTTTTCATGCCTTTGGGTCATCTTGACCCTGACATAACACAAAGGTTAATAAAACATTTAATGGGACAAATGTCAAGTTTCAACATTTAAAATGTTAAATTCAACCATTGAATATTCGGATGACACTGATAAACTTCTGAACACCCTCAAAACACACTTGTCACAGAACAGTGCCATTAATCTGCAGTATAATAGAAAATAACTTTCGATCAAAGGGGAAGTGCTCCTTGTTCATACTGCTTTGCTGGAAACGTTTGATTCGCCGTCAAAGAGAAATGATAAACTGCTGCGGTCATGGTCTGTTGCAGTTCCTGTCAAAAACGGTGGCGAAGTTTGATGATGACAAATGGTCCTGTCATTTGGCAGCTGAAGCCATAAGATACCTCTCAACCTACAACAACGCTTTGGAGGAGAAGGTGAGTCCACGATTCATGACCACATACAGAGAGGATAGAATATTATCAATTAAGATCAACTAATGTCTTTATTTAAGTTTGAAGTGTGACTTAAATAGATGTGTGACTCTATTGCATTATCAGTGTGTGTTTGTAGAAAACTCTCTTTTCATTAAAATATTTACATGAGAAAGTTATCTTAAGCTCCGCCCACTGAGAACACTTTGTTTTTCTGGAGATTAAATCTTGTTGACCATAACCACACCCACTCTGCTGTGATTGGTCAAGCATTGAGGTTTGTCACCTCGCATCATCAATCTCGTTGTATAAACAAAGCGGGGTGTTATTACATCTGGCTGGAGGAGGAGTGAAGCCATTATTACGTCATAATGGACTCTCGTAACCTCTTGTTCGTCCAGATTTCAGAGCAACTTTATAAAGTAATAGGTTGAAAACATGGTCATGATGAGGAACTTACATTTACTTCATGTGATTTTATTATTGTTATAACCTTTTTTTTTTCTTTTTTTTCTTTACTCGCATCATTCTAACTTACTTTGTCATCTGCACTCTGGATAATTTGTCTCCCTCCCTGTCTTTAAAAAAAGTTACTTTCTCTAGTTACTATTTACTTAAACAAATAATTTCAAAAGTAACTCAGTTACTTTAAGTTAATTGTTACTTTTAAAGAAAATTACCCAACACTTATATTCACCAAGAATGAGACCCTAAAGCTGTTTTAACTGCATTATTATTTGTCTGTATTGCAGAGTTTCCTGTATCAGTGCATCGGTGTGACTCTGCAGCAATGTTTCAACAAAGAGGTCGTGAAGAAACAGCTGCAGGATGTTCTTCTCGCAGCACGACACAATCATGCCGTTGAAAGAGAGGTACGCGTTCACTGATGATTGTTTGGGTTTGATTTTGAACTTATTGTTTGTTTTTAATTCAACATTTGTGATAGAAATATATGAAGTGTTGTTTATTTATCGTAGCATAATCACTGTAAACAAGTGCACGCAGGACAATAGTTGTAAATTAAATCTGTGTGTTGTGATCAGGGTGTTGCTCTGGGCATCGGGTATTGTGCCAACAGCCACTTGGAGGGAACTTTGGCCAAGCTTGACGAGTTTGGAAAGTCGGATGCGTTGAAGAAATCCCAAAGCATCTTCAACTTGCTGAAGGTACGAGGAAAAGTAAAATCAAACGAAAGGTTGATATAACTTGTATATCATCCTAATGAGGATCGGCTGAATATATTTTCTTTCTTCAGGATCGAAATGAGGTCGAGATCGAGAAGGTGAAAAGCACTTTGATCCTCTGTTATGGTCAAGTGGCCCTAAATGCACCACCAGAGAAGATCATTCATCGTATTGACGACGACATCCTGCGCTGCATTAGCAAGCATTTCAACACCAAGGTAACGCTTTTAAGATAAGTTAATCATTTGCCCTTCATTATCCACAAAGATGCATTTCATTGTATCAGTGCCAACAACATTTTTAAAGGAAGACAATTGACCAATTAAAAAACTTTAAATTTAGAATATTTATTTTTGGGGATTATTGGAACTAGAATATGACATTTTTGTTTTCAATATGATATACAGATTTAAAAAAATATTTATACAAATACAATTGTGCTCACTGTCACATTAATGAAACTGTATATAGTAATATTAAAATGTAGGATGTGGAAATTTTATTTAATATTTTGGTTGGCAACATCAAGATTAAAATGGTGAAATGATTCTTCAAAGTCATTTGTTGTCCAAATAGTGAATGATCAAGTCGCCGTCTATTTTTTTTCACACACTTAGTCAGTCATAATTAGCTTTCTTTGAAATGTATGTTATTTAAATAACCTATTTATTTGAAATGTGATTCAAGTTTCTGTTAAACACATCGATTAAACATTATTTGACAACTTCAAGTTAAAGCGTATTTATTTATACTTTTTTACTCAACACTAAATCAGCACTTGTTATGTTCTTACCTGAGCTTATGACCTCATGACCTCTACTTCACACAGGTTCTGGGCATTAAAGTAGAGACTAAGGTATTGTCACAAGAAGCAGGGTCTTTCCCCCACTTTTTGTACTGGTTTGAGAACTTTACTGTTTTCAACGCGTCTGCTTAACGGCCTTAATAAATCTCTGCTGATTCTTTCTCTCTCTCGTGCAACCTTTTAGGGATTTGGGATCTTTTTTTGTATTATTGAATCAAACTTCAATGAGATGCTGCACCACAAAATATTCCTGTCTTGTTGTAACACTAAACATGATTCTGATACACATCAATCTATTGTTTTTACTTTATAAATCATTAAATCCTTTTCTTGCTGAATCTCTTTCTTTTAAAGTGCTGCATTTGGTTTGTTCTGTCGTTTGGTCTAATCACTAATTTTAATTAATTTGCTTGAATTCATTTCAAGCAAATTAATTAATTCGTATTCTTCTGATTTTTATTCTCAGAAATCCCCCTTTTGATCTGGTTCATGGGTTGTGTGTTTGTCGTTGCTTAATCAATGAAACTGGTTTGCTTGTTAGTATTTCTACCAGGAATGTGCAGCATTCTCATGATTCTGCTGCTTTTCTTGGCTTCTTCTTTTTTTAAAAAACATTTTCCTTATGAAAGCTTTTCTTTTTCTGCCTTCGTCTGACGTGTAGGACCTGACCATGAAACTCAGCCTCATCCAAAGCATTGGTTTCATCGCCAAAGCCATCAGCGAGTGTGTGAAGAAACAAGGCTACATCTTCTCTCGGAAGCAGGAGCTCGTCAACGTCATGCTGGTGAGTTGACGGCACTTTTTAAAACGTTGCTCTTCTCGTGTGACGTGTGATGTCCTTCTTGTCTCATGTGCTCAGGATTTTATCAAAGGAGAGTCCACGGATGCCCTGAGGACTCCAGTGCGCCACCTTGTGATGAACACCTGTGCTAATCTGATGTATCCTTGACATATTTCAAACAGTTTCTACTTCCTTTTTGTACTTTTTGGCCTGATTCGACTGTAAAGACAAAAATTCACCAAAAGGTTTTTTTTGTAACTACTCCCTTGTTTTCTCCGTCTCATTCCAAGGAAGGTTTCAAACTAATTTAGAGTTATTTAGCTCAAACATTAATCAAGTTACAGCCTTCAAAAGTCTAATGTCCTCTGACATTTTTGTCCTTTTTTTTTGTTCTCGGCAGCCTCAGCGTCATTTTTCATGATCTCTAGCAACCTTTTAAATCCATACAAGCATGTTATAGGAACAAAACGATTTTTAGACTCACTTATTCTTGTTTTGGTGCCTCTTGATTATCAAAGTTTCGTCTAAAAATTGCAGAAACTATTTCCTAGACATATTGCGCACTCTTGTGGCAGTCGCGAGAGCTGCAAAATATTCAGTTTTTCACTTCAAATTCGACCAGATAATGACCATGTCGTGGATAATTTTAGTGCCGTTATGTTTGAGTTTGCATCATTCAAAGGCCAATGATAAAAGCGTCAATTCAGTTGTCAATTTAAAATATTTAGAGCTCCTGTTTTTTTGTTGCCCAAACATTTATCTAATTTGTTTACCCTTTATTATCTTTTAAAACACAGATAGAATATCATATTTGATTATAACCTGGCTTATATAACCATCAAGCTTTGTCTGATTTTAGATGCACATTCATGTTCACTAAAATGTTCTCTTAACAGAATAAGCTCTTCAATCCTCTCAACTTGTTCCATAAAATTATTGCTTTTTTAAAAAATGTTCATTATTTGAACCTCTCTGCTTATGTTGGTTACTGGGATGCTTTCAAGCCCTTCTGCTATTTGAACTTGACCTTCAGTACGTCAGGCCTCTAGACCCGGCTTTGAATGAGAACGAAAGATTCAATCTACTGAAGGTGTGTCTGGACAGCGTGTACAGTTTGCCGCCCGACACACACACCCCGGAGAAAACCAAAGACGAGGACACGCTGGATCCTAAGCAGAGAAAAGTGAGATCAAAGCAGACGATCCTTCATCTTTTCCTCGTTGGTTTGTGATTCTTAAAATGTAACATATAAACATTTGCAGGCTTTGTACAGAGACACAATGATTTCACTACATCGATTGCTCAAGAGTGTTCTGGACCGAGATCCCACGCCTGACGGCTTACAGAGCGTCTTCAAGGTGAATCCTGTCAAGTTTTCACACACAAATATATTGTGATGTATATATTTGTCAGGAGATCGTATGTAATTAAAACTTTTTTTTTTAATAATTTTTTATCATAGTCATTTTATGGTTTACAATTATTATTTAAATATTCACAGCCATTTGACAAATAAAATAACTTGAACTTGAACTTCTAATTTTATGGCCGCTAGATGGCAGCGATTTACGCCACTTAAAGGATTAAATCCACGACAAGAGGATGCACTTGACTCTATTAGCTTTAAAAAGCTAATGTTTGGACATATTTTGTTTTCTAAACAAATGAAAGCAGTTAGTATTTCGTCAGGAGTCATGTGGTCTGTAAATTCTACAACACCAGAGTCAAGTACTGGCCAATACTACACATATACTGTATACTTGTTGCTACAGTATCACAACACCAATGTCAAGTACTGGACAAAACTACATATATATACTTGTTACTACACTGTCACAACACCAGAGTCAAGTACTCGACAATACTACACATATATACTTGTTACTACAGTATCACAACACCAGAGTCAAGTATTCCACAATACTACACATATATCCTTGTTACTACACTATCACTATATATCGTATAATCGGATTGTATTCAACAATAGTCGCGTGTATAACAGTGTCGGTGGATACTAAGTTGTCTCCGATATTCTTGTCTGCAGCATGTGGAGCCGTGGTTGAGCTCGGGACAAGATCACGAGCGGGAAAGATCAATGACGGCCACTGCTCAGATGCTGAGCTACTACCTGGATAATCTCTCTGTCAAGGTAGAGACGAGGAAACCATGACGATTGGACCAGTGATGAATATGTTTTTTTTTCTCTGGTCAGAACATGGTGTCGTTCCACAATCTTGGAGCTCTGCTCGGTCGACTGTCGCCTCGCGTCGCTGACCCCAACCCTGAGGTGCGAGCTGCTGCGGTGGACTGTATCTACACATTGCTTTACATACAGTTGAGATATGAAGGTACCTGAAACACTTTAGACCCATGTATTGATTTGTTTGTGATTTTAAAAAACGTATAATCTGAGCTGAATCTGTGATTATGTAACGCAGGATTTGCCCTTGACTACAAGGATGAAGCCGTTGATGGTCTCCTGCAGCTTAAAAACCAACTGGAAACTCCTGACCACTCCATTCTTTTCAAGACCTGCTCTGACCTCACCAAGGTGAGCAAACTAACCACTACAATTCATAGGTTTATGGTTCTAACATAAACCTGCAATGAAAAGGAACCAAAATGTACCACAGTTTTGGTAATAATACACAACACAATAATACACTTTCTCAATGTTAAAGTTTCCTGTTGATCTTCTAATACCTCTTATCTTCACAATTTATTTTTCATCCAATGATTGATTTCATTTACTGTATATTGTAATACAACCTTAATTCATGTCATCAGAAACTCATACACGTTGAAATAACTTTCTACTGTCCATAATTTTTATGATGTATTTGTACATTATACCTTAAACATGTTTCTATTGGTCATACTTAGTCAAGCCATGACGGTGGTAAGTATTTTAGTGTCATCAGACTATTGAATGGGTTGGAAATGTTGTTGCTTCTTTTTTTTTTCTTCAATAATTGAATTCAACAATGTTTTTCATTGAAACATATAAAATATATTTTTCAATATTTTATAAAACGAACTTTTTTATTCATAGTTTGAAATTCTTAATCCAATAATTCCTTCTCTTTTTTTTCCTGAATTCCTTTTTTTAATTTGTAGTCTTTAAATGATTGGCTGAAAGTTTGATCAAGTAGTTTTGTACAGCAGTATATCAACATTTTATATTTAATTTAAAGGACTACATTTTAAAAGAAGTTTCATTTATAAACTTTTTTTTATTATTAGAATAAGAATATCAAACTCTTTGTGTAAAAAATAAATAAATTCCTTCCTAAAAAATTACATTGAAATGATTAAGAAAAAGAAAATCAATCTTTCGATATACAAATGATTAAATTAAGTTATTTAAACAAATACAGAATTCAATTTAAATGAATTAATTCATGATGAAACTGATATACTGCCATAAAGAAAGCTCATGTATTGTCAGCACATTTCCATCTTTCATTCTAACGGATACATTCATCATGTTGTATAGATTATGATAAAACTTGACCATTACGTAAATAAATGTAAAAACTAATGGAGAATAAACTTGTGAATCCTTCTTCAGGTGATGAGTAAGCGTCTGCCTCAGATGCAGCTGTCAACGTTGGTGTTCATGTTGTTTGAAGGACTGATCGACAGCCAGACCAACTGTTGCAGAGCTTCCTCCGTCGTCCTGAACACCCTGCTGAAGAGCAGAGGGGGCGGACTTCAAGAGATGGTACCGTGAAAGTTCTCACGAGACACTGTTAAACTTTGGACCTTATTTTTGGTTGTGAGAAACTCTTGTGTTCATCTCAGGTGACGGAGATGCTGGAAGTGCTTCACGTGCGCTTACAGAACACCACTGACGAGCAGGTGTGTAACGACAAACATTTTGAACATTATTTCTTTGATTTAATTTTGTCTCATACTAACCTTCGTAAAGGTCAGAGTGGCGGTGGGAAAGACTGTCCTGATTCTGGCTTCCCAGCATCTTCAAACTGTCTTTGACACACTCGTGAACCAACCTCTTCCGTTCGACAGGTAAACACTCGAACAAGAAAGTCTCCGTTCCGTCCCGTCTCACTTTATTTGACGCTGTGTTTGTTTAGCTGGATCTGTGAGATGTGGATGGCGTTGGGAGCAGACCCCATCATGGCCAATCAGGTCTTTGAGATGGTGATGGAGAAGATGGTCATCATGGCACCCTACGTGGACCGAGAGTCGATGATGAGGGCGTCGGTGAAGGTGGCTACGAGCCAGCCGCTCGCTGTGAGTCTGTCCCTGCTAACCAGCAACATTAGCTTTCACTGAGGGTGACCATATTCTGGATCTCAAACAAAGAGAAAACTTCTTTGTGGAGTTCTCCTGAAGTCTTGAGGTGTTTCTAATTTGGTTAAACTTGTATGAACTACAACTTGTATTTTACTTGTCTGAATTACCGTATTTTCGGGACTATAAGTCACAGTTTTTTTCATAGTTTGGCCGGGGGTGCGACTTATACTCTGGAGCGACTTATGTGTGAAATTATTAACACATTATAACCGGTATATCATTTCACATGTTATTTTCACACTAAACCGCAAGAGGGCGCTTTAGGCCTGTGTTGATAATTTCAGAAGAGGAAGCGCCGCATCTTCTACCTTGGGAGTTAGCGGAGTTGTTTAAAAGTGACACAGAGGATGAAGATTTCATTGGATTTGAGTTATTTGGAGTTACACGGATGGTTTGGTAAACTTCTTAGCATGTTATTTATGCTATAGTTATCTTAATGACTCTTAATATGTTATGTTAACATACCAAGCACGTTCTCAGTTGTGTCATGTAATGTAAGCATACCGTAAAATTATTCAGCCTGTTGTTGCCTCTATTCTATTTTTATTTTAAATTGCCTTTTAAGATGACATGTCTGTTCTTGGTGTTGAAATTTATCAAATAAATTTCCCACAAAAATGCGACTTATACTCCAGTGCGACTTATATATGTTTTTTCCTTCTTTATTATGCATTTTATGGCTGGTGCGATTTGTACTCCGGAGCGACTTATAGTCCGGAAAATACGGTACTAAAAAAGACCCTTATCCAGGACTTTTTACAGATCACATGACTCTTGAGGAAGTCGAAACTGCTTTCATGTGTTTTGAAACCAAAATATGTACAAACATCAGCTTTAAAATCTGCTGGAGTCCACTGTATCCTCTCGTCCTCAGTCATCCCCGGGATATCGCAGGATTTCATTCTTCCTATAACTGCGGAGCACATAACTGCTGTCATCTAGTGGCCAGAAGTTTAATTTCAACACAAACATGAACAACCCCGGTGAATATTTGCAGGATAATTGTAAATAAAAAATGAATTCATTCATTAAATGAATTGAATTATTTAATTAAAAAAACACTTAACTGTAACTAAGGTAAACACTACAAAATGATATTAACCCAAAAACATAACAATGCTGTCAAATACTGATGAAGTGTTGTAAAGAAAAGTGATGTATCACCGTATCAGGTAAAATAAAAAAAACAACACAAACTAAATAAAAAAAACAAATATCAACTATAGTCATAAAATAATGTCTCTTATTAAGGCTACCGGAAAAAATATACATGATGCTTTAAAACGGAATTGAAGTTTAATGTTTATTTTTCTATTAATCAATATATTTCTTTATATTTGTAGAAAAGTTCTCACCGTGATCAGCGTCTGGGCTTTAAAGTGACGATATTGTATCAAAATATCCATTAAAACTATCTTAAGATGCATATGCAGTATAAGAAGTAATTACAGTTGGGTAAGTACATAGAAAGGTCACTAACTTTGCCTCCACCAGTCAAAAAAGTTTCTCATAGAGTTCCATCAATTCTCAATAGTTTTAAACATTATGAAAATTGATGCATAATGATGCAACTATTACGTTTTAAATAATAATGTGTGCAGGTTTGACCTGAACTGCCCTGTGGTCATAATTAAAAAGTTCTCCCTGAATTAATCCACTGTTGTCCTGACACGATAATTCAGACACCGACAGGTAAATTGCCGCTTCTCCGTCCGCAGATGACCTGTGGTGTGAAAGAGCTGCTGCTCAACGGTCAGTGTCAGGAGTCGGCGGTCAGTCAGTTCCCGCGTCTCTTCTCCTGCCTCACCGTCCGTCTGGCGGCCAGCATCGGAGTCTCGCCTCCGAAGGATCCCGCCACCAAACAGTCGATCCCTATTCACATAGCGGGGTGGGAGGACGTTCATTCTCCTGATAATGTTTGTGTGGCACCATCTCACTTGCTCCTCCACATGTTCAGGGTCGCAGCCGACGCCCTCAGGATCCTGCTGGCACGAGCCCAACTGGACGAGGTGATGAAACGGCTGGACGAGGGAAATGCATGGGAGGCCATGAAGGAACCGAAAACACACGTCACCGGAGTTACACAACTGGCTCGGTGTGTAGATTATAATCTCTTCCTCACTTGAACCAAAGCACCAGAGTGATGGTTGTAAAATCTAAAGCACGTCTGTTGACTCGTCAGGGCCATGGCCAAGCATGCTGGTCCCAGGCTGCCGGCTATTGTGGAGTGTTTGTGTCCGTCCTTGAACAACATCTATCAGTGTCAGAGGATCACTGTGACGGCTTTCTTCTCTGAGGTGAGTAATAGAAGTGAAGCAGGTTCACATTTTTACGACTGTTTGAGTTTTTAATGCTGACTTGGAAAGTTTTCTCTTTAATCCTAATTTAGTGTGTGTATTGTCTAGAATATGTTAATACAGTATGTAGGTACAGGGTCAGCAATACAATATATAGTGATATATTATGATACTGCAGTAACAAGTATATATTTGTAGTATTGTCGAGTACTTGTGTTGCAGAATTTCGTCGTAACTTCTTTAATTTGTTTTGAAACCAAAATATGTCCAAACATCATCTTTAAAAGCTGCTGAAGTCCAATGTATCCTCTCGTCCTCAGTTGTCGCTGGTCTCGTGGGATTAAATGGTTCCTTTAGCTGTGGAGGACGTGATATCTGCTGCCAGGAACTTTAATTACAACACAAAAATTAGCAAACACCCTGAATATTTGTTGGTTGTAAATAAACTAAAATAATCTAATTATTTTATTTTGAAACCCCTTTATTAAACTGTAAGGTTTTGAATAACTAAGTTAAAATATATAAAATGAAATCAATAGCTGCTGTCACAGTTGATGCAGTTTAGTGAAAAAAATATTCAACATATCTATATTTTCTGATACTCCAAGTCTTCAGAAACATTGCAGGTAAAGTAAAAACAAAACAAACGAAAGCAAAAACAGGTTATATTTAAATAACTGAAGAAAATACTGTAATCAAACTGTCAACTACTCGTTAAAAAGTGGAATCAATATAAATTAATTGGTTTTGTTTGTTACTAAATGCGTTTTCTTTTTATGAATTTCTCTAAACTGCCTGAGGCTCATCAAGGGGGTGATAAAGGAGACAATCCAATAATTGTTTGTAGGATTTCAAACGTGTTGTTTCCAGTTAGAAAACCTGTGTTTAAATGCCCTTGTTTTCAGGTATAAATGGTTAAAGAAGAATGAAACATGTTGTTAAACCATTAAAATTCTCACGAGATGGGACAAGAGGAGGTAAAAAGCTAATTTAATCTCTCGCTGCTGATGTTTTTGTAATTTGTCGTCATATGTAGCTTTTTAAAAATGGGAGTGAAATGATGGTTTTATGTCTTTTAATTCCAGCTTCTGAGCCATCATGTGGTGACGGAGCTGCTGCTGATGGACACGCTGATGAACAACATGATGGAGAGAATATCTGATCCCTGCTGCACCGTTCGGATGCTGGCGGTGCGAGGGCTCGGCAACATTGCTCTGGGCTCACCTGAGAAGGTGAGTCTACCGTTGTATCACAATCAACCACGAGTTTAAATCCTTCTGGTCTTCAGGTGAACAAATATGCCAAAGAGCTTCTCGCAGCCATGAGCTCAGGGATGGAGGAGAAAGATGACCCTGGTACTTTGTTCTACATTCGTTGTTGATTAGTTTGAAGACATTTTAACATTTGTTTGATCTTCCGCAGGTAAACTGATCACTCTCGAGGCCATGTCGGGTTTATCTAAAGTCCTCGTCCACCTGGACAAACAGAACGTCCATTTGTTGGTCGTCTACATCTTCATGAAGATCAAGCCGTTTTTGGAAAGCGTTAGTATCAATTATTTACTTTATTTTCTCTTCTGAATCCACAAAGTAGATCAATTATATACTTTATTTTCTTAAAGTATATCAATATATACAGTATATAAGGATATTGAAATGTGGAAATTAACTAAATTAAATAACATTTTAAGCTAGATTTTTCTTTTCACCTGAAATCATGGCGTTTTGATTATTAAATGTACAAATTATTGAGTTAAATTATTCAAAAAATATTTTTATCAGTGTGAAATTTTGCTTGTGTTTTTAATTGAACAAAATAATAAAAACATTTCTTATAAAAAAAAATCTTAGTTTAAAATACTTATTACAATAACTCTAAAATACATCTATTCATTAACATCTAATAATCTTTTACATTATATATTAAAATGCTTGTGTAAATAAACATTTCTTTAGATTGTTTATTTACACAATACACAATTATCCCAACATTTTAATATTTAATTTAAAAAAGGCCTACGAATTAGGAAATATTGAATTTAATTTTTAATTAAAGGGTTTAGAATATCAAACTCTTATTTATTTTTTTATTAATTAATTTAGTTTCTGAACAAATATTTCTAATTTGATTATAAAAAATAAATTCAACCCTTTTAGTATAAACATGATTGAAATAAATGCCTCAACATTTCAAAGTTTCTTCTAACTTTTTAAATGTTAAACTTGTTCAACATGGGATGTCACTGATTCAATTCTATACATCGAAGACTTTAATTCTAGTTTTAAGTTTGTGAAACTCCTGCTTCCAGGACAACGATGAGATCCGCTGCGCTTCCATCCACCTGATGGGAAACCTCTCCAAGTTTGGCTCCGGAGAGCCCGTCTTCAAAGACCAGATCCACAACGTCCTGGTCAGCCTGTTGTTGCATCTGTGTGACCCCAACCCACAGGTGGTCAAGGTAGGACCGACAATCCTCTCTCCACTCCTCACATCTTTCACCGCGGAGGTTCATCTTCTCTTGCGTCCAGGCCTGCAAGTTCGCCATGCGTGTGTGTGCGCCTGTGGTGGGATCCGAGCAGATCACGGCCATGTTCCAGAACCACCTGCACGAAGACAAGAGCCTGCACTACGGAGAGTTCATCAACGACCTCACCAAGTACCTGGTACGAGACCAGATCATCCACGTGTCGTTTGACACATCTAGAAACATGAGCATGACTTTGACTCGTTTCTATGGCAACAAAACCAATTCATCATTTATATGTTTGTATATTAGTATCATCAGAATATTAATGGTTGAATTTCATAACTCAAATATTGAAACTTTTTGTTCTTTTATAATTTAAATATTTCTTTTTAGAATTAAAATTTTTCTTTTATAATTTAAATATTTCATTTTAGAATTAAAATATTTCAATTTAGAATTTGAATGTTTCTTTTAGAATTTAAATATTTCATTTTAGAAATGAAATGTTTCATTTTAGAATTTAAGTGTTTCATTTTAGAATTTAAATGTTTCCTTTAGAATTTAAATATTTCATTTTAGAAATTAAGTGTCTCTTGAAGATTTTAATTCAGTCCTTTGTTTATTAAAAGGTTGAATTTGTATATCATTTTTAATAATTAAATGATTATTTTTTTAAATTACTATTTAACACACTTTGATATTTAAATTCTTATTATTAAAAAAAAAGAGTTATAAAATCAATATGTTTAATTCCTTTTAAATTGTATATACAAATGTAATGTTTCCAACATTTTATTTAAAATGTTACATTAACAAACATTTGTAAAACAAAACCATTTTTATTTCAAATCAAAAAATAATTGTAACTTTCTTTTTTAAATACTATTATTTTTAAGGAACAATAATAATGAAAAAAAAAGAAAAAAAATGTAAAAAAAAAATCAATGTAGAATTCATTATAAAAAAAATTGAAGTGAATGCCATCAACAGATCCAGGACTTCCCGAACATGCTCAACTTCTACCACATCTCAGTCGTGCAGTTCTTCAAGAGCAACTGGTCTGAGGTCAGAGCAGGAGCCGCCATGTTCATAGGTACGACCCCTCAGCCTCTCACACCAGATCCCATCTGGTCACGTCGGTTCTTCGAGCGAAATATTGAATCTTTTCTCTGCGATGATGCAGGATTTCTCCTGGGGAACCTTCAGCAGGAGCACTTCTCTCATCTCAACATGGCCACCATCACTAAAGGTGACGGAGCTTCTTGTCGCTTCGACTGTAATGAAACCACTTCTCTGACGTCTTGTCTGGTTGCAGGGCTGGTGATGCTGCTCCAAGATCCTGACCCTGTGGTGAGAGTGAAGGCTGCCGAGGCCATGGGATATTTCCACTGACTCAAGTTAGTGCCACACATGTGATCAACGTGTCCAGTCATTTATGTGCACTTAAGAAGTCAGAGCCGTAGATTTATTTATGACGTAGACGATCTTCACACATTGTGCTCGAGGTGAACCAACGAGAACTTTGAAAAAAGTGTTAATCCACAGAAGTCTGTAAAGATACATGAGGAGGAATTGACTTTTGAATTTCAAATCATGTTTAAAAAAATAATCTTATGTTAATATATCAGTGACATCAGCAGATTGAATTAATTTAACAGTTTCAAATGTTGTTTTGAATGATAATCTTAAATTATTTCTATATTGAAAGGTTGATTTTTGTTTTAATACAATAGTTTAATTCAAAGGTTTAATTAGTTTTTATTGAATAATTAAATTACATAAAAAATATATACTGAATGGTTTAATTTAACTTTGAAAGATTGAAATATTTTCTAAATTAGTTATTTCTTTAAATATTTTTATTTTTCAATAATTCCAAAATACATTTTCTAAACTTCAAACGTCTATTAAAACATGTTTTTTTTTTCAACAATTGGAGTAGAAAGTTAGCTTAAGAAAATATTGCATTTTTATTTAATTTAATTATTTAAAAAATACAACTTTTCCATATAGAAATCATTTAACTGATTTATGCAAATAAATTTAAATCGTTAACTAAATAAATATAAAATAAAAATAAATAGTATTTATTAGTAGTAAAAAAATCAAAGTATTTTTGACGTCTCAAATGTTACAATAATTCAATAATCTGATGCCACTGATTTACTTGTAAATGCTTCACGTGTATATAAGTTAAAGTTACTTTATAGTCAAGTTTTCCATCCTTTATTGAAATTCAATTGTACGGAATAATTGTGTAAAAATGACTGTATAGTTAGTATGTAGTGAAGAATTGAAAAATGAAGAGAATGTTTTTAAAAATGGGCCAAAATGTCACTTTTTCCTATGAAACTACCTCGGTGGTTAATTTGAAATAACGTGATGGAATAAATGATAAACTTCATGAAACTAAAATAAGTCAAAGTTTAGCTTCGACCAACATGTTCACAACATTCTCAAGATCAGGTTTTTTATGTTTGTTAGTGTTTTCAAATCAAATTGTCACGAGTGCCAAACTTTCCATGATCTTGTTCCACTGGTTCAGGTCGTGTTGTTCTGCTCTGGGTTCGGTGTTTTCTTATTCCTGCAGCACTTTCTGGCGTCACAAAGAGTTTCACTGACGGTTCATCGCCTTTATATGTTTTTCCGTTGAACACTAAACATACGTTGAATATCTCTAATAAATACAAATCTATATTTATTGTTCAGGAGACCATAAGCAGGGACTTGTTTTAACTTGAATGTTGTGTTTAGCAAATCAACCATTGATTCATTTGATCGGGTCTGAAGGATTGTAACGGTTCAGAAATGCAAAGAAATGAATGAATAAAAAGAAAACTTAAAAAAACAACAACTACTGAACCTTTGATTTCTTCAACATTTGTCAACTCAAATAAGTTCCTACGCCATGATTGTCGTTTGAATTTGTTTTTGGGAAAAAAGAAAAAAGGGTTACTCTCTTTTACCAGTAGGGGGCAGTGACGTGTTTGAGGATAGATGGAGTTCCTTCCGTCAGTTATTATTAAACACTTGAACCCGTTTAAAAATGTATTTATAACAATGTTTCACAGATGACAGACACACAACTGTAGAGTCTGAAGTCCTGGACATTTGTATGAAACATTCCTGAATCAATTCTCATGGAAGTTTCTCAATGTTTTCAGAATATTGAATGAATTGAAGTTGAAAATGTTTTTTTTATATTTTATGTTTAATTTTAATTATTTATTTTTTGAACAATTCCATTTTAATCATTTAATAAAAAAAAATATATATAGTTAAAAAAACAAAAACAATGTATTAGTATTATTTAATCAAAATCGGTACAATTGGTTTGATAATGCAAACATTTTTATATTAAACTTAAAAGGATATGGATATTAATCTTAACACATGGAGTTTTATATTTTTATTCCAATAAATCAAAAAAACTTTTTTATAAATTAAATATTTTTCATTTGTAGCCTTTTAAATGTATTATTATTATATATGATTTATTATTAATACAAAAAATCTTGGCAATATTATATCATCATTTATTACACTTAATAGGCTACACATTTGGAAATATTAAAAATACATTTCGAATAACAATATCTGTGTGTAACTAAAAAAAAAAGAAGAAGATATTTAAAAAATATCAGATTTTTAAAAATGTGTTAATTGATTCAATTTAATAATAATAATTGAATGCTTAAAAGACGGCAACGAATTAATACATTAATAAAGGTTTCAACATTTTAAATGTAATTTAATTATTCTGACGGCACTGATATACTTTTTATACTTACACAAGGTATGATGAGGTCTAAGACCAACACATCAGAATCAGATGGAATGTCGGTAAAACTTGAACATAAACTGTTCTCGACCTAAACTAGCTGGTCAAGAGATTGTCCAGAGCAGGAGTTTGTGTCTGTTTTAAAGAGTCGTTAATGACGGTTTTTGAACTTTTAAAATGTGTTTTAAAGCATCAAAAAGATCATGGAAAGGCTGATGTTTCCTGCAGCAGTTAAAGTGAAGCAGCAGCTGCTGAATTATTGATCAGTGAAAGATCTTAAGATCAAAGTCGCGTCTTTCCACGTCCACATCACCCTCCGAGCTTCAACACACGCGATGAAACGCTTCGATATTTGAGTTTAAACATGGAAACAGTTGCAACAAATCATATTTTTAATGACATCCAAACCAAGTTAGTCTTTTTACTAGTGATGTGTTAATGAAGCTTCATGAAACAGTGCCATTATCTTCAGAGTCCACTAGATGGTAGTGATGTGTTGATGAAGCTTCAGGTAACAGTGTCATTATCTTCAGAGTCCACTAGATGGTAGTGATGTGTTGATGAAGCTTCATGAAACAGTGTCATTATGTTCAGAGTCCACTAGATGGTAGTGATGTGTTGATGAAGCTTCATGAAACAGTGTCATTATGTTCAGAGTCCACTAGATGACTGGGATGTGTTGATGAAGCTTCATGAAACAGTCTCATTATCTTCAGAGTCCACTAGATGGTAGTGATGTGTTGATGTAGCTTCATGAAACTTCACTTCACTCACTTCAATTCTAGATTATTCTCAATACTTACTAACAAAAAAAGATACCATTTACTCTGATTCCAACTCAGCAAATAGTCTTGAGGTTCAGTGTAGCAGAAGAATTTTACCTCCTTGAATACAAATAAAATGAAATAATACTTGTTAGTTGAAAGTATATCAGAATATTTAATGTTGGAATTTAACATTTCAAATGTTGAAGCTTTTATTGTATTATTTAATTTATTATTATTTATTTTATTTTCAATTTAAATATTTTGTTTAACCATTTATTTTTTTAATTATTAAATTAAATGATTTATTGGATGTTTGAATTTTTACCTATAAAATAATTTGATTTAATACTTTTTATATTTAAATTATTTTGTTTTTTCAATCTATCGTTACTATTATACCAACATTTTTATATTGACTTTAAAAGGCTATGAATTAAAAAAAACATTTAATTTATTTCTGAATTAATAGAAAACTCAATGTGTAAAACAAATAAATAATTTTGAAAATATGTATCCTTTAAAATTTCCATATAAAAACATTGAAACTATTAAACCAACGTTTTTTAAAAAAACATTTAAAAGGCTATGAATTTAAAAAACTGCATTTATTTAATGTTATCAAACTATGTGTAAAAATGTATTGATTCCTAAAATATCCGGGGTTTTTTTCAGTATATAATAAATAATATATCAACTTTTCATTAAACAGTCAAACATAAGTGTATATAATATATTTGTGTAAATAAAGAGACATTGATCTGCGCTTCAGTTCAACCACAGATGTTATTGTAGACACTCGTGTCCACAGACACAGAGAACATTGTCCGAGTGTCGTTCATGTCTCAGTTCGTCCTCACGTCTGACAGAACTGGAGCTCGGTGACGATGAAGGAATCAGGACGAACCAGTGAGTCACAGTTCTCAGCTCGACACATGAGATCTGATGCCGGTTGAAGTTTCTTTTTTAGATTCTTTTTTTTCCTTCAGCAGTTTTTCACTTGATGTTGAGAGTGTAAGAATGCAGTGTATAGGAGTATAGTAAGTAAGTAAGTAAGTAATATATATTTATATAGCGCTTTTCGAGACCAGGGTCACAAAGCGCTTTAACAATCAAAACAATACTCAAAACAGTACATACTTCAAAGATCAAGATAATACTGAGAACAACACAGGAGTTCGAGAAATTCAAGGAAAAGCCTGAACAAATAGAAACGTCTTAAGATGTTTCTTAAAGGAGTCAGTAGACTCCATCAAGCGCAAAGAGAGAGGAAGATTGTTCCAAAGCTTAGGAGCAACAGCCTGAAAAGATTTCTCTCCTCTGGTCCTGAGCCGTGTGCGAGGAACCATCAGTAGATTCTGATCCACAGACCTCAGAGACCGAGCTGGGGTGTAAGGCTGGATCAGATCAGTGATGTAAGGAGGAGCCTGACCATGAATAGCTCTGAAAGTAAGAACCAGAATTTTAAAGTTGATCCTGAAAGAAACTGGAAGCCAGTGAAGAGTTTTAAGGACCGGAGAAATGTGAGTTCTTCTACTAGAGCGGGTCAGAATTCTCGCTGCAGAGTTCTGAATCAACTGCAGGCGAGACAGCTCCTTCTTGTTAAGACATGAAAACAAACTGTTACAATAGTCCAGACGAGAAGAAACAAACGCATGGATTACAAGCTCCAGATCATGTTGTGACAGCATTTTCCTAAGTTTAGAGATTTTTCTCAGTTGAAGGAAACAGTTTCTGGTCAGTTTTCTACAGTGTTGAACAAGAGACATGTCTTTATCAAATACAACACCCAGGTTTCTCAGGCTCAGTTTGACAGACTGACCTAAGTCACCCAAGTACTGACTCAACCCTGGAATCTTATCATCAGGAGCAATCACCAGAGTTTCAGTTTTGTCCACATTAAGCTGTAAAGTGTTTTCACTCAGCCATTGTTTGATTTCTAGCAAACAATTGACTAAGCTGTTCAGCCTTTGGGGCTCAGTTGGGTCAAAAGAGCAGTAGAGCTGGATGTCATCAGCAAAAATGTGATAAGAAACATCTGGAAATCTCTGAATGATTTTACCAAGGGGAATCAAGTACAGCAAAAACAATAAAGGACCCAGAACAGAACCTTGAGGGACTCCACACAACAGATCTGCCGATTCAGACCTCATTTGATTGGCAGATACACTAAAACTGCGCCCAGAAAGGTAAGATGAGAACCATTCTAACACAGACCCAGACAGTCCCACTTCATCCCTTAGTCTTCTCAGCAGGATCTGGTGATCAACTGTGTCAAAGGCTGACGACAGATCCAAGAGAACCAGAACAGTGAATTTACCAGAGTCAGCCGACATCATGATGTCACTGGACACTTTCAGTAAAGCTGTCTCCGTAGAGTGATGTTTACGGAAGCCAGACTGAAACTTCTCATGGATGTCGCTCTGATCCAAGAACAAAGACAGCTGCTCAGACACCACCTTCTCCAAGATCTTGGACAAGAAAGGGAGCTTAGAAATAGGCCTGAAATTACTGAGGTCAGTTGGGTCTAAGCCTGGTTTTTTGAGCAGAGGCTCCACAATGGCATGTTTAAATGCATTGGGAAAAACCCCTGTGGAAAGGGAGAGGTTCACCATATTGGTAACCCAGGGGCCAATTACATCAAATACTTTGATAAAAAGCCTACAAGGAAGGACGTCATCTGAGCAAGAGGAGGGTTTCATCATGTTCACTAGTGCTGAAATATCACCCAAAGATACAGCAGTGAAGGAGGACCAAGAGGAGGAGATGGGCTCAGAGACAGTAGGGGTTCCCAACAAAGGGGGAGAGATTTTCTCTTTGATCAATTTAATTTTGTCAATGAAAAATCTCAACAATGCATTGCTGTCAGCTTCACAGAAGACCGGCGTGATTTGAGGAGCAGGAGACACGAGAGAATTAATCGTGTCAAACAAAACTTTGGGGTTTTTCCTATTTGCTGCTACCAGTTTTCTGATGTAATCAGATCTAGCAGTTTCTACCATCTCATTGTAAGAAGTCAACAGATCCCTGAGGTGAAGTCTGTGCACCTCAAGTTTAGTAGACTTCCAGAGACGCTCAGTCTTTCGACAAAGTCTCTTCAGACTCAGGAGATCTTCATTTGTCCAAGGGCACCGTTTTTTATGAATTTTCAAGTTCGATTTAACAGGTGCCACTTGATCCAGTATTTCAACACAATGATCAGTAAAACAGTGAATCAAACTGTCCACATCTGGACAGTCATCAAAGGAAAGACATATTGAAGTAATATATCATTTTAAATGTTGAAACTTTGATTTTTTATATTGAAACACTGAGAAATATATTTCTTTAAATCATTTAATACAATAATTTCTACGTTAAAAGTTCCTTTTTTTTTTCTTAGTTTATTTCAATATTTACCAAATATATCAAACATTTCCCACGTGGAGTACAATAGTCTAACTATAATTATAACATAAATGTAATTCAATATTTAATTAATGTGAAGTCTTTCCAAATGATCAAGTAGTTATGAAACAAAATAATGATATTAGCTGCCATTTAGTGGCTGGTAATTGTAATTACAACACAAAAATGAGTAAACAATGTGAATATTTATATTATGATTGTAAATAGAAAATCAGGCTTTTTTTATACACTTCGTTGAAGTCTAAACTATCCATACAGTACTGTTGAATACCGAAAAGGATATTTACATGTATCATGACACTGTTTCATGAAGCCTCATCAACACATCACTGCCATCTAGTGGACTCTGAACATAATGACACTGTTTCATGAAGCTTCATCAACACATCACTACCATCTAGTGGACTCTGAACATAATCACACTGTTTCATGAAGCTTCATCAACACATCACTACCATCTAGTGGACTCTGAACATAATCACACTGTTTCATGAAGCTTCATCAACACATCACTACCATCTAGTGGACTCTGAACATAATGACACTGTTTCATGAAGCTTTATCAACACATCACTACAATCTAGTGGACTCTGAAGATAATGACACTGTTTCATGAAGCTTCATCAACAAATCACTGCCATCTAGTGGACTCTGAAGATAATGACACTGTTTCATGAAGCTTCATCAACACATCACTGCCATCTAGTGGACTCTGAAGATAATGACAATGTTTCATGAATCTTCATCAACACATCACTACCAACTAGTGGACTCTGAAGATAATGACAATGTTTCATGAAGCTTCATAAACACATCACTACCATCTAGTGGACTCTGAAGATAATGACACTGTTTCTTGAACCTTCATCAACACATCACTACCATCTAGTGGACTCTGAAGATAATGACACTGTTTCATGAAGCTTCATCAACACATCACTACCATCTAGTGGACTCTGAAGATAATGACACTGTTTCATGAAGCTTCATCAACACATCACTACCATCTGGTGGACTCTGAAGATAATGACACTGTTTCATGAAGCTTCATTAACACATCACTAACTAATAGTTTGCTCAGGCTGTGTTTTTTTTTTCTTTAACTCATGATTGAAGTTGTTTCAGTCGATCGTGTCTCATGTACTTGATCTTGTTATTAAGTAGTAAAACATGTGATTCTATTCAATGTTTATTGTTGTTCTGTCGATACGTCGTTAACAATGTATCTTTAGACCCGACCTTTATTAATTATTCCAGTTTAGTTACAACAACGATCAAAAGAACGAATCGCTGCTGGAACTGAAATAGAAAATTCTTCTGGTCCCGTGGAGACTTCCCTCTGCCCACGCTGTGTGATTGACAGCTAGAATCACGGCGGATCAAAACGCCAACTGTGCCCTGAAAACATGGGATTCTCAAACAAACACAAGAACACGATCCATCTGGAACTTTATTGATTCTCAGCATTTTTAGAAACATTTGGTCGACTGTACATAAATAATCAATCACTCCCTGGTTAAAAGAAAAAAAAAAGGATTTCTTTGAATTGACTGCTTTTTATTCACTACTGACGGCACATATACATATATCTTTATTTATTAATGCTAGTGTTTCATATACCTTCATATGTACACTGTTATAAATATATATTTAAACTTATAGTTACTTTATCGTTGGTCGTTGTTAACTTTCTCTCTAAATTGTCTCTTCAAATACTTTTAACTAGTCCATCATTTAGGGTTTTTCTATATATTCATTTATTTTTTATAAGAATATCGAATCAAAGAAGATTAAATGAAGCAATATTCAGATTAGCTTGTTTATTAATGTTCATTAATTCCAGTTTCTTTTTGTGGTGAACCTCAAGGTACTGTCTCGGGTGTTCACGTGGTTTGTTTGTTTATTGAAAGCAATGACTTTAATTTGAGTTTAACCAGGAAAACATTTGGAGCTCAGAATGCTGCTGATGATTTCTGAGACGAGGCTTTTTTCCCTCTGGGCGTTTTTACACGAAGCCAGATTACCGTAAGTGCAGTGTTGAGGGGCCTCTTTATTTTTGAAAGCTTCTACGTTTTGACAGGGATTATAATTCTGTGACTGTAGGAAACTTGATTCGCCTTTAAGAGGAGTATTCCTCGTCCTCTGCACTACGTCTGCCAAAGTCCATCCAGCCCTGGTAGTCCCGGTCCATGAGTCTGTGGGGGGGAGAAGGACCGCTGGCTCTGCTGCTGATGGAGGTCTTGGTCTGGGTGGGAGGTCCTGTGGAGACACACGACTGTCAGGGATCTTTCATCTTTAGGCAAGTTAAGGCTTTTTAAATACTGTTTGAAACCAGATTTAAGACCAACTTAAAAGGGAAAATGCAACCAAAATGTTTACATTTATTTAAAAGTTTTTATTAGCAACTAAGACATTCATTTTAGATTCAAAAATTGAATTAATTTTAAGTCTTTAAGGATCTGCAGGAGCAGCTGTAGTGATACATCAATCTCATTAATCCAAATGAAATATTCGACTCACGATACGAAATATTCAGCTCACGATACGATACGAAATATTCAACTCACGATACGATACGGAATATTCAACTCACGATACGATACGAAATATTCAACTCATGATACGATACAATATATTCAACTCACGATACTATAAATTAAGCTCACGATAGGATACAATACGATATATTGAGCTCACAATACAATACAATATATTTGGCTCACGATACGATACAAAATATTCAACACACCATATGATACAATATATTCCGCTCACAATACGATATATATTTAACTCACGACAGGATACAATATAATATATTCCTTTGGATACGACATCTTCAGCTAATGATACAATTTGTTATATTTCATTCACAATAGAATTCAATATGATATATTCAACTCACTATTCTGTTCGATACGATATATTCAGCTTATGATACGATTCAATATATTCAGCTCAGAATTCGATTCAATACGATATATTTCAATACACTTGAATAATTCTTGAAATAACTTAAGGAGAGTAAAAAAAATGAGTGTCATCTTGTGATTGTTCTGTTTTACTTGAATTTATAAAATTAAAAGACAAAATATGTCCAAACATCCTCTTTAAAAGCTGCTGTAGTCCATTGTATCCTCTCACCCTCAGTAATTTCCGGGATCTCGCTGGATTTAATTTGTTGTTTAGCTGCAGAGAATGTATGGTTTGCTGCCATCTAAAGGCCAGGTGTTTAATTGAAAAAGATGGATACAGTGCTGTTGAATATCCATGTAGTTGCGTGAACAAATATGTATATATCGTGTATTTACTATTCCTCAAACCACCACCAGGAACCTGGCTTTAGTTCCTCAGTGGTTCCAAGTTGACTTTGTGAAGATGTTGATCTGTTTCTATTCTGGTCTCTGTCCTCAATACCCGGCGACCTCAGCGGGCGGTTGTGACTCAGTTGATGGTAAATATACGGACAGTGGAACAAGACAGGTGATTCAAGATGGCAGAGCATGGATAGGGAGGGGAGGATGGACCACTTAAGGAGGGAGGAGGAGGGAGGCGGGGATAGACCAGATGGCTCCGGCACAGCGTGAGCGACGGAGGATCACGGATTTGGTCGAACATTCTCTTCTCGTCCCTCACCTTTTCTGGAGATCAGTCTGGCCAGCAGCTGGCTCAGCTTACTGCGGGCGTCGGCGTCCTCCTGGTCCGGGCCGTAGCCGAGCCGGTCTGAGGGGGGAGCCCGGGCCGAGCGGACCTGCCGGGTCTGGTTGAAGGCGGCCGGGGGGGACGAAAGGTCGTCCAACACGAGAGCCTCCCCCTGCTGCGACTTCAAGAGCAGTTTGTGTCAGGACATGTATGGTTTATGAGGACTGTGTAAGTGTGTTACCATGGATTGTGAGGGCAGACCCAGCGAGCCTCCGGAGAGAGCGGCCAGGAACAAACACACATAGATAACTACATTCATGGCTGCGAGGAAGAACAGAAAAACACATCATTTCCTGTCAGACAAACGATACACCAGTAAATAATTGTGGGGGTCAATCATAAAATTGAAGTAATATGACTTTTCAGATGTTGTTAATTTTTGTTTTTGAAGCATTAATTTGTTTGACTTAATTTATTAAAAGATTTCTTTGTTGAAAGTTTAAATATTTTATTAAATTAATTGAATCCAATAATGTGTATATTAAAAGGTACATTATAGCGTTTAAGTTTATACATTGAATACTTTTAAAATGGATGCCTTTTTTTCAGAAATGGTTTAATATGATAATACTAATAATTCAAAAATAAATGTTCCTAAATTCAATATTGTTTTTTTTTTATAAATTATTAGTTAAGCGCCTTTAAAATAATATTTATAATAAAATCATTATAAAATAAAATATTAAAATATTAAACGCTAAGAATGAGAAAATATTGTGTTTATAGTATTATGTTTAAAACATTAATTTTGTATAATATATAATAAATAAATAAATGAAACAAATGTAATGCATAAAAAACGTTTCAATAAAAATTAATATTTAAACATTAAACCATTAATTTAAATAAATTGTTTCTTCTGCCATATTAAAGCCATAAATCACAAGATGACAGGAGAAGAAGAAATTGTGTGTTTGTGAGGTGTGTGTTTGTGTGTGTGTGTTAACCTTTTAGGTGGAAGTCACAACCTCACTTTGTCTTCCTTGAACACTAATAAAGCAATTCCGCGGTGATTACAAACGCACACGGATACATTGTGTGTCGCCGCGATATGAGGCGTCAGCATCCGCAATATCCTCGGCGGAAAATCTCCCAATTATCTCCGAATTTCCGTCAGTAAAACGTTCACCTGGGAGCCGCAATTAACACTCGCTGACGGAGAGAAGACATTACTCGTCCGTCCTCCAGGATGATTTATCTGCTGCAACTCTGCCACTAATTGGGGACGATCATTGAGATTTTCTTTTTTATTTCCCAAGACAGAATTACATGAATCGGTGATGGTTGGAGCTCATTTAGGAAGATCGGTATTTTCGGTAATTGTTTAATTTGTCAGCGACACAAATCCAATTTTTTTCATTTTTAAAAGTCTGTGCACACGATTTTAAGTGACAACATTTTAACATGTGTTATTACAGTTAGTTTTTCTTATAATGATGTGTATAGTTACAGAGTAGAGAGACCTTCTGGCTGCTTCACATGGTAAACAGCTATTCTCTCGATGCTAATGTGATTCCTGCTTCATTTTTCATTCAATGGGATGAAAATGATGACAGCATTCTGTGTTTTTTGTATTTAAAATGTTCACATTTAATTTTTTCAACTAATTATTTAAAGTAGTATGACACTTAAATGTCTTTTATTTGATCTTTTTAATTTTATTTATTTGTTCTGATCCATCACCACCTGATTTTATTCTGAAATATAAAGTATTTTACTGCTCATGATTGAATTAAACATGTATTCAGTTTGTACTGACGTCACCATTAGTACTTTTTCCTAAATATAACATTTTAATGCAGTAGTTTAGTTAAAAAAAAAAAGTATTTTCTCATGAAATAAAGGTCTTTCCTGTGGAAGAAAGATTCGAGTCTGCTCCTACCTGTGGATGCTTGTGCTCTGGAGTCGGTCGGACGAGTGGCGACGCTTCGGATATTCAGCCTGAGTGCGAGAGAGAAAACCTCTCCACGTCTTATACCCACACACACAGGAAGTGGGAGGAGCCCCGGGGGCCGGTGGGAGGAGCTCTTGTTTTCGACGCAGAGAGTGACGCGATCGTACGAAGAAAGTGTGACGTCCGCGAGGGATGTTGTACCTCAAATCGCCTGCAGGAGAGGTCATGGGTCGCATCCCTGCACACGGACGCACACACTTGTGTGTGTGTTTGACAACTTCACAGGAAAGTCGGTTTCTAAAAGTCTGACTTTTTTCTCTTGAGATTTTTCTGTGGGTTTTTTTGCATTTCTTTTTGGCCAAAAATGTTTGTCCGGAGAGTTTGTTCAGTTTATCTCGTTGAGCTGCTCGGATTTAAAGTCTTTAGTGAATATTTGGCGTCAGAAACAAAAGCTGCTTCAGGCGGTTTCATCCAGAATTGACCAGAATCAAAACAAGTTATAGAGAATAAAACACAGAAATAAGAGGGTTGGTGAAATAAAGAGTGTATAATATCTGTCTAAATATACATGCATAGATTTTTTTTTTTTTTGTTTATTTAATAATAGATAAAAAAAACAACATTCTTTGTAAAACGACCTCTACAATGGACGAGCTTCATATGTTCTCATCCCACCTTTGGCACCATGTGTCGACGACATTCTAAAAGGCAAATAGGCGATATATAAAGTTTTATTTTGAAAACTGAATGAAACAAACAAAGTTTTTTGATAGTCGGGTGCAAATACCAGAATAAAATTACCGCTACAATTTTTTTTTTAATCGTGACTATGGCAAGGTTTTAATCGGAAAAAATTGATACTGGTACTAATACAGATATCTTTCTCGTACCTACCGTTTTGGTAAATTTCAACTTTCAACTTTTTTCTTACAGAAAAAAAACAAAAAATAATTTTCAATGCAAACCACTTGCTAAAAGGAACAAAATAATCTGATCTGTACAACTGGATTATTCTTTACGACTGGATTATCGTGTATGACTGGATTATTGTGACAACCATATTATTGTGTATGATTGTATTATTGTGTACGACTGTAATATCGTGTACCACTGGATTATTGTGTACAACTGGATTATTGTGACAACCATATTATTGTGTATGATTGTATTATTGTGTACGACTGGATTATTGTGACAACCATATTATTGTGTATGATTGTATTATTGTGTACGACTGTAATATCGTGTACCACTGGATTATTGTGTACAACTGTATTATTGTGACAACCATTTTAATTTTTATGATTGTATTATTGTGTACGACTCTAATATCGTGTACGACTGGATTATCAAGTACGACTGGATTATTGTGACAACCATATTATTGTGTATGATTGTATTATTGTGTACGACTGGGATATCGCGTACGACTGTATTATCGTGTACATCTGGATTATCGCGTTCAACTGGATTATCGCGTACGATCGGATTATCGTGTACAACTGTATTATCGTGTACGACTGTATTATTGTGTACGGCTGGATTATTGTGTACGGCGGGATTATCGTGTAAATCCAGATAATTGTGTACGACCGTATTATTGTTTCTTTTACTTTTCTCCACTTCAAAGTGTTTTCTTACAAATTAAAAAAAACCCTTTCAGTGCAAAAAAAACACTTGATAAGAGGCAACAAATTAATCTTTTTTTTTCTTCCAAAAATCCACATACATTTCGATGTTAGCATTTCTGAGAACAACAGTCGATCCTCTCAAGGCAGTGAGAACAGATTCTTCCCACTACAGACGCATCAAGAGTGTTTCAAAAGGATGGAATGATCCGACTCAAGGTCTGTTGTGAGAAAGAATCTTCAGCTAGAAATGAAAGATTGAAGTCACTCGCTGAAGGTCAAATATTTGTGATTATATCATTGATTTCATTAGTTTAATTTTGACTTTAATAAGATTATTTTTCATTTCAATAACCTCATCAAGGTTTTGCTTCCTCACTCGTCTCTGTCTCCAGGAGCTTCGTCGTCTCGGCGTCTGTGGGAAATAATTTCACTGCAATGTTTTCACTTTATGAATTTGAAGCAGTAACGACATTAACACACAATAACGCACAAACAATGTCACCTCGTTCAGAGCAGTGATGGATTGTGGGTACTTGAAATATGTTTTTCCATCCAATGTTTTCTAACTCTGAAAGTGTTTTTTCACATAAATTAATTATTTTTTTATTTCATCTTTTATCAAAATGTTTTTGTCAATTAGAAAAATAATCTGAGGGTTTGGGACTAAATGATCCAAGTAGTAATACAATGGATTATTGTTCGATTATTGTGTATGACTGGATTATTGTGCGATTATTGTGTATGACTGGATTATTGTACGATTATTGTGTACGACTGGATTATTGTGCGACTATTGTGAATGAATGGATTATTGTGGGATTTTTTGTGTGGTTTTTGTGTGATTATTGTGTATTACTGGATTATTGTGTAATTATTGTGTATGATAAGAGAGTGTGGCGCCGCTCTGATGATCTGTCTCTGGCAGCTGATGAAACGCGTCAATGTCAGCGACACCTGAGAAAGACTCACTTCAATTGTCGTCCAACAATGATTTGTCGACTCTTGTGTGGAGCAGATTCACTCTCGCTCTGCAGAGTGACACAAGCAAACGTGTGGTTCAGAGAATTGTCGGGAAACCAACAGATGAAGAAGAAGAAATGAACTCACTCTCCTCACAATCTCAAGTGAATCATGTCAGTTTAAGGAAGACAAATGTGCTTTAAAAGCTTCATCTTTATACTTTATAGTCGAGCAGGTTTGAAACAATAGTTTCATCTTTAAACTTTACAGTCGAGCAGGTTTGAAACAATAGTTTCATCTTTAAACTTTACAGTCGAGCAGGTTTGAAACAATAGTTTCATCTTTAAACTTTACAGTCGAGCAGGTTTGAAACAATAGTTTCTTCTTTAAACTTTATAGTCGAGCAGGTTTGAAACAATAGTTTCATCTTTAAACTTTATAGTCGAGCAGGTTTGAAACAATAGTTTCATCTTTAAACTTTATTGTCGAGCAGGTTTGAAACAATAGTTTCATCTTTAAACTTTATTGTCGAGCAGGTTTGAAACAATAGTTTCATCTTTAAACTTTATATTCGAGCAGGTTTGAAACAATAGTTTCATCTTTAAACTTTACAGTCGAGCAGGTTTGAAACAAAAGTTTCATCTTTAAACTTTATAGTCGAGCAGGTTTGAAACAATAGTTTCATCTTTAAACTTTATTGTCAAGCAGGTTCGAAACAATAGTTTCATCTTTAAACTTTATAGTCGAGCAGGTTCGAAACAATAGTTTCATCTTTAAACTTTATAGTCGAGCAGGTTCGAAACAATAGTTTCATCTTTAAACTTTACAGTCGAGCAGGTTTGAAACAATAGTTTCATCTTTAAACTTTATTGTCGAGCAGGTTTGAAACAATAGTTTCATCTTTAAACTTTATTGTCGAGCAGGTTTGAAACAATAGTTTCATCTTTAAACTTTATTGTCGAGCAGGTTTGAAACAATAGTTTCATCTTTAAACTTTATTGTCGAGCAGGTTTGAAACAATAGTTTCATCTTTAAACTTTATTGTCGAGCAGGTTTGAAACAATAGTTTCATCTTTAAACTTTACAGTCGAGCAGGTTTGAAACAATAGTTTCATCTTTAAACTTTACAGTCGAGCAGGTTTGAAACAATAGTTTCATCTTTAAACTTTACAGTCGAGCAGGTTTGAAACAATAGTTTCATCTTTAAACTTTATAGTCGAGCAGGTTTGAAACAATAGTTTCATCTTTAAACTTTATAGTCGAGCAGGTTTAAAACAATAGTTTCATCTTTAAACTTTACAGTCGAGCAGGTTTGAAACAATAGTTTCATCTTTAAACTTTACAGTCGAGCAGGTTTGAAACAATAGTTTCATCTTTAAACTTTATTGTCGAGCAGGTTTGAAACAATAGTTTCATCTTTAAATTTTATTGTCGAGCAGGTTTGAAACAATAGTTTCATCTTTAAACTTTATATTCTAGCAGGTTTGAAACAATAGTTTCATCTTTAAACTTTACAGTCGAGCAGGTTTGAAACAATAGTTTCATCTTTAAACTTTATAGTCGAGCAGGTTTGAAACAATAGTTTCATCTTTAAACTTTACAGTCGAGCAGGTTTGAAACAATAGTTTCATCTTTAAACTTTATTGTCGAGCAGGTTTGAAACAATAGTTTCATCTTTAACTTTATAGTCGAGCAGGTTTGAAACAATAGTTTCATCTTTAAACTTTACAGTCGAGCAGGTTTGAAACAATAGTTTCATCTTTAAACTTTACAGTCGAGCAGGTTTGAAACAATAGTTTCATCTTTAAACTTTACAGTCGAGCAGGTTTGAAACAATAGTTTCATCTTTAAACTTTACAGTTGAGCAGGTTTGAAACAATAGTTTCATCTTTAAACTTTACAGTCGAGCAGGTTTGAAACAATAGTTTCATCTTTAAACTTTATAGTCGAGCAGGTTTGAAACAATAGTTTCATCTTTAAACTTTACAGTCGAGCAGGTTTGAAACAATAGTTTCATCTTTAAACTTTATTGTCGAGCAGGTTTGAAACAATAGTTTCATCTTTAACTTTATAGTCGAGCAGGTTTGAAACAATAGTTTCATCTTTAAACTTTACAGTCGAGCAGGTTTGAAACAATAGTTTCATCTTTAAACTTTACAGTCGAGCAGGTTTGAAACAATAGTTTCATCTTTAAACTTTACAGTCGAGCAGGTTTGAAACAATAGTTTCATCTTTAAACTTTACAGTTGAGCAGGTTTGAAACAATAGTTTCATCTTTAAACTTTACAGTCGAGCAGGTTTGAAACAATAGTTTCACCTTTAAACTTTATTGTCGAGCAGGTTTGAAACAATAGTTTCATCTTTAAATTTTATTGTCGAGCAGGTTTGAAACAATAGTTTCATCTTTAAACTTTATATTCGAGCAGGTTTGGAACAATAGTTTCATCTTTAAACTTTACAGTCGAGCAGGTTTGAAACAATAGTTTCATCTTTAAACTTTATAGTCGAGCAGGTTTGAAACAATAGTTTCATCTTTAAACTTTACAGTCGAGCAGGTTTGAAACAATAGTTTCATCTTTAAACTTTATTGTCGAGCAGGTTTGAAACAATAGTTTCATCTTTAACTTTATAGTCGAGCAGGTTTGAAACAATAGTTTCATCTTTAAACTTTACAGTCGAGCAGGTTTGAAACAATAGTTTCATCTTTAAACTTTACAGTCGAGCAGGTTTGAAACAATAGTTTCATCTTTAAACTTTATAGTCGAGCAGGTTTGAAACAATAGTTTCATCTTTAAACTTTACAGTCGAGCAGGTTTGAAACAATAGTTTCATCTTTAAACTTTACAGTCGAGCAGGTTTGAAAAAATAGTTTCATCTTTAAACTTTACAGTTGAGCAGGTTTGAAACAATAGTTTCATCTTTAAACTTTACAGTCGAGCAGGTTTGAAACTATAGTTTCATCTTTAAACTTTATTGTCGAGCAGGTTTGAAACAATAGTTTCATCTTTAAACTTTATAGTCAAGCAGGTTTGAAACAATAGTTTCATCTTTAAACTTTACAGTCGAGCAGGTTTGAAACAATAGTTTCATCTTTAAACTTTACAGTCGAGCAGGTTTGAAACAATAGTTTCATCTTTAAACTTTATAGTCGAGCAGGTTTGAAACAATAGTTTCATCTTTAAACTTTACAGTCGAGCAGGTTTGAAACAATAGTTTCATCTTTAAACTTTACAGTCGAGCAGGTTTGAAACAATAGTTTCATCTTTAAACTTTACAGTCGAGCAGGTTTGAAACAATAGTTTCATCTTTAAACTTTTAAACTTAAGCAGGTTTGAAACAATAGTTTCATCTTTAAACTTTTAAACTTAAGCAGGTTTGGACGTAAATCAGTGAAATATTGAAACTAAATGAACATGAAAATATTTAAACTATACATTTCTTATTGGAATCTTTGTTCAACAATATTTTAAATTATTTAGTTCAATTATTTGAAATAATTTGTGTCCTTTTATGTATCTATATGTGTGTGTTTTTATACATGTGTGTCTGAGTACATTTGTGTGTTTGTACATTTGTGTTCGAGGTGTGTTTGTGTATGTATGTGTACATGCTTGTACATGAACGTGTGTGTGTACTCTACGTGTGTATAAATGTGTGTGTACTGTTCATGTGTGTGTGTGAGTACATGTGTGCGTGTGTTCTGTACGTGTGTGTGTGTGTGTGTTTGTACTGTTCATGTGTGTGTGTGAGTACATTTGTGTGTGTGTTCTGTACGTGTGTGTGTGTGTGTACTGTTCATGTGTGTGTGTGAGTACATTTGTGTGTGTGTTCTGTACATGTGTGTGAGTGTGTACTGTTCATGTGTGAACATGTGTGTGTGTTCTCTCCTCCCTAGAACGAAGCTTGAGTTCATGTCACTATCTCTTCTTCAACATCTTCTCGCTCTAGAATCAAATCATGTGTTACTTTCTTCTCTTTGTGTCCAAACAGATGGTTGTTTGTCGACCACACGTTTGTGTACATGTGTGTGTTCATGTGTGTCTTCTTCAACATCTTCTCGCTCTAGAATCAAATCATGTGTTACTTTCTTCTCTTTGTGTCCAAACAGATGGTTGTTTGTCGACCACACGTTTGTGTACATGTGTGTGTTCATGTATGTCTTCTTCAACATCTTCTCGCTCTAGAATCAAATCATGTGTTACTTTCTTCTCTTTGTGTCCAAACAAGTGGTTGTTTGTCGACCACAGGAAGTATTAGAATCATCAACTGTGACCATGTGACCAGGAGGGGACAGTTAATTGGCCCCTGGTGGACCAAAGTGAACTGCTGTGAAATGAAACATGTTTCAATTCTTTGTGGATCTTTTTCAACACCAGACGCCCTGCAGCCTCCATCGTTCCTCCAGAGACAGAAACAAACGTTATTTTCTCTCCATGTCTTGACAGGTTGTAAAGTTGAACTCTGTCACTGACAGGAAAAGACAAGTTTTCTGGGTGTGAGACAATTGTCCAAGACACTTGCGTGAGACACTTGCGTGAGACACTTGTCCGAGACACTTGTGTGAGACACTTGTCCGAGACACTTGCGGGAGACACTTGCGGGAGACACTTGTCCGAGACAATTGTCCGAGACATTTGTCCAAGACAATTGCATGAGACACTTGTCCGAGACATTTGTCCGAGACACTTGCACGAGACACTTGCGCGAGACATTTGTCCGAGACACTTGTCCGAGACACTTGTGCGAGACACTTGTCCGAGACACTTGTCCGAGACACTTGTCCGAGACACTTGCGCGAGACACTTGCCCGAGACACTTGTCCGAGACACTTGCCCGAGACACTTGCGTGAGACACTTGCATGAGACACTTGCATGAGACACTTGCATGAGACACTTGCATGAGACACTTGCATGAGACACTTGCGCGAGACACTTGCGCGAGACACTTGTCCGAGACACTTGTCCGAGACACTTGCCCGAGACACTTGCCCGAGACACTTGCCCGAGACACTTGTCCGAGACACTTGTCCGAGACACTTGTATGAGACACTTGTCCGAGACACTTGTGCGAGACACTTGCGCGAGACACTTGTCCGAGACACTTGCGCGAGACATTTGTCCGAGACACTTGTCCGAGACACTTGTACGACACACTTGTCCGAGACACTTGTGCGAGACACTTGTCCGAGACACTTGTCCGAGACACTTGTCCGAGACACTTGCGCGAGACACTTGCCCGAGACACTTGCCCGAGACACTTGTCCGAGACACTTGCGCGAGACACTTGCATGAGACACTTGCATGAGACACTTGCATGAGACACTTGCGCGAGACACTTGCGCGAGACACTTGTCCGAGACACTTGTCCGAGACACTTGCCCGAGACACTTGCCCGAGACACTTGCCCGAGACACTTGTTCGAGACACTTGTCCGAGACACTTGTCCGAGACACTTGTATGAGACACTTGTCCGAGACACTTGTGCGAGACACTTGCGCGAGACACTTGTCCGAGACACTTACGCGAGACTCTTGTCCAAGACACTTGCGCGAGACACTTGCCCGAGACACTTGTTCGAGACACTTGTTCGAGACACTTGTCCGAGACACTTGTATGAGACACTTGCCCGAGACACTTGTGCGAGACACTTGCCCGAGACACTTGTTCGAGACACTTGTCCGAGACACTTGTATGACACTTGCCCGAGACACTTGTATGAGACACTTGCGTGAGACACTTGCGTGAGACACTTGCGTGAGACACAATATATGCTCAACACGAGATAAATAATGTTAAATAAAGTGTATCTGAGGAACATGTGAAGAACCTGCTGTTGCTGTCATTATGTGATATTAAACGAGACGACAAACAGCTGTGTGTGCAATACTGTTGACTGGTCACTGATCCGTGGGTAAAACCGTCATAAAAGACGATCAATACAAGGATCACAGAACACGGCTCGGAGGGAGAGGTTGCCGGTGAGATTCCACCTGAGGCACCAATAAAGAGGGGATGAAGAACGAGAGCAGATGGAGGTGCGGGGGGTCGCTCCACGCCGCGGAGAGAGTGATGCTCGTAATACGGCGAGAGGAGGAAACACATATTACATCACTTCCTTCGACGTGTCATCGCGTGACCTCGTCGACCTCCAGATGATTGTGTTGAAGGAGGAGGATTGTTCTTTTCTTTCTTCCCTCGTCTTCAAATCCCTTCTTCCGGTTTCTGTATTTTTGTTTAGTACTCAAACCTTACGGTACTATCACGAGAACTACTTATCTTAGTATATCAGTGAGTATTATATGAATTTGTATTTATATGTTGTTGTTTTAAGCATCAAAATATTTTGTTAATAAAGCTAGAATTAAACCACATTTTAAAGCTTAGAAATAATAAAATTAATACTTTTTTTTGTAATTCCAATAATTCGTTTTTTAATTTGTTTTATATATATATATATATATATAGAAAATATAGATATATGTAGATACATCTATATTTATCTATATACACACAATTTGACACATCCATAATAATAATAATGTCCATCCATCCATCCATCCATCCATCCATCCATCCATCCATCCATCCATAATAATAATAATAATAATCTCTATTTCCATCCATCCATCCATCCATCCATCCATCCATCCATCCATCCATAATAATAATAATCTCTATTTCCATCCATCCATCCATCCATCCATCCATCCATCCATCCATCCATCCATCCATCCATCCATCCATCCATCCATCCATCCATCCATCCATCCATCCATCCATCCATCCATCCATCCATCCATCCATCCATCCATCCATCCATCCATCCATCCATCCATCCATCCATCCATCCATCCATCCATCCATCCATCCATCCATCCATCCATCCATCCATCCATCCATCCATCCATCCATCCATCCATCCATCCATCCATCCATCCATCCATCCATCCATCCATCCATCCATCCATCCATCCATCCATCCATCCATCCATCCATCCATCCATCCATCCATCCATCCATCCATCCATCCTGTTCAGTGATGGATTCACAACAAAACAGGTGTAAAGTTACAGTTAGTTGCTTGAAGTGATGGATGTGAGACACTTTATTGTCTCATAAACCTGTGATGTCTCATCCTCGGCGTGAACTCAGACAAACATCATCAACCTTTAGTGCACACATGGATCCACCTCTGCTCCTTTATTGCTCTCGTCTCTAATGCATCATGACGGCTTGTCTGCTGCTCACCGAGGACACACTGGATGTTCCTTCATCACCTCCATCATCATCATCATCCAACCTCTGCTGTTGTGCGTCGGCTCAGCGTCGTGTGAGTCGTTGCTGGTCTGGGAGCAGCTGGACGTCATGACACGACTCTCACGATGAGTCGATTAAACATGAACCAGAAGAGATTCTCTCCAGACAATAATCCTGCGGTTCAAGAGACTCGAGAAGACATTTTAAGATCCTTGAGTCAACACTTGAATCAAGGTTAAGACTCATGATCGCAGTAGAAACAATACATGGAGGTAAACTAGTGTCATTAGAATATTCAATTTATTTAACTCTTCATATTTTAAAACGTGTATTTATTGACTCTGGTTTTGTGATAGTGTAGTAACAAGGATATATGTGTAGTATTGTGGAGTACTTGACTCTGGTGTTGTGATAGTGTAGTAACAAGTATATATGTGTAGTATTGTCGAGTACTTGACTCTGGTGTTGTGATAGTGTAGTAACAAGGATATATGTGTAGTATTGTCGAGTACTTGACTCTGGTGTTGTGATAGCGTAGTAACAAGTATATATGTGTAGTATTGTCCATTTCTTGACTCTGGTGTTGTGATAGTGTAGTAACAAGGATATATTTGTAGTATTGTCCATTTCTTGACTCTGGTGTTGTGATACTGTAGTAACAAGGATATATGTGTAGTATTGTCAAGTACTTGACTCTGGTGTTGTGATAGTGTAGTAACAAGGATATATGTGTAGTATTGTCCATTTCTTGACCCTGGTGTTTTGATAGTGTAGTAACAAGGATATATGTGTAGTATTGTCCATTTCTTGACCCTGGTGTTTTGATAGTGTAGTAACAAGGATATATGTGTAGTATTGTCGAGTACTTGACTCTGGTGTTGTGATAGTGAAGTAACAAGTATATATGTGTAGTATTGTCGAGTACTTGACTCTGGTGTTGTGATAGTGTAGTAACAAGGATATATGTGTAGTATTGTCGAGTACTTGACTCTGGTGTTGTGATAGTGTAGTAATAAGTATATATATGTAGTATTGTCGAGTACTTGACTCTTTTGTTTTGATAGTGTAGTAACAAGAATATATGTGTAGTATTGTCGAGTACTTCACTCTTGTGTTGTGATACTTTAGTAACAAGTACATAAGTGTAGTATTGTCGAGTACTTTACTCTGTTGTTTTGATAGTGTAGTAACAAGAATATATGTGTAGTATTGTCGAGTACTTCACTCTAGTGTTGTGATACTTTAGTAACAAGTACATAAGTGTAGTATTGTCGAGTACTTGACTCTGGTGTTGTAGAATTTACAGACCACATGACTTTTGAAAAAGTCGTAACTGCTTTCATTTGTTTACAAACCCAAATTTGTCCAACTGTAATCTCTCATCCTCAGCCATCGCCGGAATCTCGCAGGATTTCCTTCTGTCTTTATTTAGAAGTCGGAAGTTTAACTACAACACAAATATATATATTCACACAGAATTAATGAACTTACTTACTTGTAGTTCCTCGTGAAACCACCGTCATGACGAACACATAAATTATCATTAAGTCACATTTTCAGGCGAGGTTTTGATGAAAACTCCTTTGGATTTGATTCTTCCACTCGATTCGTTGCGCTTTGATTCAATCATGTGCTCATGAATCATTTGAGTCACGTGTCTCTCATGATCCGTCTTTAAAATGTGCATCGTTTTTATTCATGTTCCTGGATTAGTTTTGACGCCTGCGAGGGAATCAAACCTCCGTCTGAGATAATCCTCGACATGTGTTCGCATATGAAAGATATCATTCTGTGAATAAATCATTTTCGTACGAAACACTCGATCTAAAGCGACAAACAACGACAAAACAATTAACAGTTTAAATAAAACTGAAGAGAATTAGAATTAGATTCCAGTGAATTAAAATAAGATAAAGATTCAAAGATAGCAGAAAGAAAACAAATCACACAGAAACCTCGAGCAGAACCAGACTTGGAGGGAAGGAAATAAAGGCAGGTAGAAAATATATAAATATAAAAATGTCATTTACACAAATATCAAATCATTGATTTAAAGATTCAAACATCATAGTTCTCTCAACACAAGTTTGTGCGTTTGATCTTTTGAATTCTATCGCCAATTTTCATGTGTGTGTTTATGTGAGTGTCTTTGTGTGTAGGTGTGTTTCTGTATGTGTGTGATAAATTGTGTGTTTGAGTGTGTGTGTTTGTGTGAGTGTGTATGTTTGTATGTGTGTGTGTGAGATAGATTGCATCTGCGTGTGTGTTTGTGTGAGTGTGTGTGTGTTTTTGTGAGTGTGTATGTTTCTATGTGTTTGTGAGAAAGATTGTGTGTGTGTGTGTGAGTGAGAGAGATTATGTGTTTGTGTGGGAAATTGTGTGAGAGAGATTGTGCGTGAGTGTGTGTGAGAGATTGTATTTTTGTGTGTGCCTGCGTGTGTTTGTGTGCGTCTGAGTGTGAGAAAGATTGTGTGTATGTTTGTGTGAATGTGAGTATTTGGGCGTGAGTGTGTGTGTAAGAGATTGTGTGTGTGTGGGGGGGATGTGTGTGTTTGTGAGGGTGTGAGAGAGGTTGTGTGTGGGTATGTGTTTATTTGTGTGGGTGTGCATGTGTGTGTGAGATAGATGTGTATGCATGTTTGTGTAAGTACGTGTGTGTGTTTTGTGTGTGTATATGTGTGAGTGTGTGTGGTTGTACGTGTGTGATTGTGTTTGTGTAAGTAGGTGTGTGTGTGTGACTATGTAGGTGTGTGTGGTTGTATGTGTGTGTTTGTGTGTGTGAGCGTAACACAACAGCAGTGGTTGTTATTCACTCAGGTTAAGTGTGCACTAATTGTCGACATCATTTGTGTTGATTGTTGACGTGACAGCTGATGACAGGAGATGATTGACGTGCAGCTCTCAGAGTCATTAACTCTGATCTGCTGGTGGTTTGTGGGTCACACGGTCAGTGAGTTGTGCGTCGACACAATGATCATCAGTCACAGAAGATTCTCATGATGTCGATCAGAATCTTCAACACGTTCATGTCGAATGTGTTTCAAAGTTTACTTCAGTTTTTTTTTCATGAAGGTTTTAATGATGTTTTATTCACTTTATAATGTGTGTATTGAGGTTGAACTAGTCTTTGTTGAGTCATTTCAATAAAAATAATCTCATAAAGTACATGTGTGTGTACATGTTTATGTATGTGTGTGTATGTGTGTCAATACATATATAAATGTGTGGATTTGTGTGTATGTGGGTGGGTATGTGTGTGTTTGTACATATGTGTGAATGTGTGTGTACATACATATGTGTGTGAGTGTGTGTGTACATACATGTGTGTGATTGTGTGTGTACATACATATGTTTGTGAGTGTGTGTGTACATACATGTGTGTGATTGTGTGTGTGTACATACATATGTTTGTGAGTGTGTGTGTGTACATACATATGTGTGTGAGTGTGTGTGTGTAGATACATATGTGTGTGAGTGTGTGTGTGTACATAGATGTGTCTGAGTGTGTGTGTGTGTACATACATGTGTGTGTGATGTAAAAGAAAATCATTTTGAAAATATATTTTTTATTAAATTGTAAAAAACCTCAATATAGAAATAATTCAACTCGTTTATTTCATAAATAAATGCTTTAAAAACATTTAAATACAAATAATTCAGTTAATGTAGTCAAAGGCTCTGATACACAAGGACACAATATTTCTGTGTACACAATAAAGTTTTTCTCAATCAAGAGTGAAGTCATTAAAGTCACTAATTGAACCAGTTGCTGCCAAAACATGATCTTGTGTCGACAGATGTTTGTGTTAATAATTCAGTTCAGTGTGTGTTTGTTTCCTGCTCAGAAAAACAAGCAAACGTCATTTGTATCATGATGTGTGGTGTGTGTGTGTGTGTGTGTGTGTGTGTGTGTGTGTGTGTGTGTGTGTGTGTGTGTGTGTGTGTGAGTGTGATTGTGGTTCTATTCTATTCTTATTATGTTTTTTAAAAACTAGTTACTTTGTGTATCACTGAAACTCTAAAGTTGCGTTTTGTTGTGACTGTAAGATTTACTCCAGTATTTAAGATGTACTTCAATATTTAAGATGTACTTCAGTATTTAATATTTACTTCAATATTTAAGATGTACTTTAATATTTAAAATGTACTTCAATATCTAAGATGTACTTCAGTATTTAAGATTTAATTCAATAATTAAGATGTACTTCAATATTTAATATGTACTTCAGTATTCAAGATTTACTTCAATATTTAACATGTACTTCAGTATTTAAGATGTACTTCAATATTCAAGATTTACATCAATATTTAAGAGTTACTTCAGTATTTAAGATGTACTTTAAGATTTAAGATTTACTTCAACATTTGAGATGTACTTTCATATTTAAGATTGACTTCAACATTTAAGATGTACTTTAATATTCAAGAGTTACTTTAATATTTAAGATTCACTTCAATATTTAAGATGTACTTCAACATTTAAGATGTACTTAATATTTAAGAGTTACTTTAATATTTAAGATAAACTTCAATATTTAAGATGTACTTTAACTTTTAAGATGTACTTTAACATTTAAGATGTACTTTAATATTTAGGATATACTTCAGTATTTAAGATGAACTTTAACATTTAAGATGTACTTCAATATTTAAGATTTACTTCAACGTTTTAGATGTACTTTAATATTTAAAATGTACTTCAATATTTAAGATTTACTTTAACATTTAAGATTTACTTCAACATTTGAGATGTACTTTCATATTTAAGATGTACTTTAACATTTAAGATGTACTTTAATATTTAAGATATACTTCAGTATTTAAGATGAACCTTAACATTTAAGATGTACTTTAATATTTAAGATATACTCTAGTATTTAAGATGAACTTTAACATTTAAGATGTACTTTAATATTTAAGATATACTTCAGTATTTAAGATGAACCTTAACATTTAAGATGTACTTTAATATTTAAGATATACTTCAGTATTTAAGATGAACCTTAACATTTAAGATGTACTTTAATATTAAAGATTCAATATTTAGAACGAGCTGCTGATCCAATGAGATATTGATCTAAAGTGACGACGTGTTGAAAGATTTGTCTGCAGAATAAAAACCTTTCACTCGTGGAAGACAAACACAATAATCTCTGATCTGAAGCTGAAAGTGTCAAATGATGCGAGTCTAACATTCAAGGTCTGTTATCAACACGTCGCCGTGGAAACAAACATTTACAGTGTTTTAATGTCGCCCAATAATCTCAGGCGCCTCTATTAGCAGCATTACGGTGATAATCGTTGGTGTGTTTGTGTTCATTTGTCTTCGTGTGTTCATGTGTGTGCTAAAGTGTCTGTTTGTGTGTCCATGTGTGTGTTTATGTGTGTGCGAAAGTGTCTGTTTGTGTGTCCATGTGTGTGTCCATGTGTGTGCTAAAGTCTCTGTTTGTGTTTGAGGGATCGATAAAGTTCTAGCTAACCTAACACTGGTGATCAAACAATTCAAATTTAAACTAAGAAAGTCATCAAACGCACAACGTCGCACACCCTGTGGAGCGCCAACAACTCCTACACACTTGACTGACAGCGAGAGACAAGATAAACGTCATCAAACGCACAACGATAGAAATTTTCAACACATTTATTTCAATGAATTCTCCTGATATTTGTGTGTAAAGTACATCTATGTGTGTAATAAACGTGTAAAGTACATCTATGTGTGTGTATTAATTGTGTGTGTTACACTCTAAATACATAGACACTCACTGGAACGACAGCTGTGATCGACGTTGACCTTCGAACCTGGTTTTGTGCGAAAAATATTTGAGTTCACACAAACATTTCATAGTTTTCAAACTGAGGAGACATCTTGTGGCCGTTCACGATTAAGACACTGTATCATGATACAGTGTCAAACAACTGATGCTGTATCATCAACACACTCACTAGTTACTATACATCCTTGAGCTCTAAAAATATGTGTGTGTGTGTGTTTGTGTGTGTGTGTTTGTGAGTGTGTGTTTGTGTTTGTGTGTGTGCGTGTGTGTGTGTTTGTGTGTTCATATTTTAGTAAACAATTCAACATTTAGAAAAATAATATTTTGTCATGAACCTAAAACAATAGTAATGTTTTTTGCTGTGATTGTTCAAGTACATGAAGTATTCATGAAGTCAAAGTGTGTTTTGTGTTGTTCAAATAATGATGTTAAATGTCTCCTCTGTGTAAAGAAACATCTGCTGTGTAGGTTTGTGTGTTTTATCTCTTTATGAAGGTCATCAGTGTTGAACCTGATTTATGGACCTTTTTGTGTTAATGGATCCAACATTTGCTGCCCACACACACACACGCACGTACACACCTAACCACAAACGCACGTACACGCACGTACAGACCAACACACACACGCATGCACGTACACACTTACACACACACACACACATACACACCTACACACACACGCACACACACGCACTTACACACCTATACACACACACATGTACACACAGACACACACACACAAGTACACACCTACAGACACAGACACGCACACATGTACACACACACATGTACACACCTACCCACGCATCTACAGACCTACACACAGACACGCACACACATGTACACACGCACGCACACACACACATCTTCAATAAAAGTATATCATTATAGAAAGTTTTTTTCACTTTTCACTACACTAGTTTCTGTTTCAAAACTTGACCTGGAAATCATCGCAATGCATTCTGGGTCTTTATTTGTGACTCGATCCTGAAAACAGTGAATTAAACAAAACATTTTCACTCCAGACGTTGATTTAAGTTAAGAAAAACTTTTTATTTAATTTTCTGTTGCACCGAAGATTCCAAACAAAAATGGATTCAAACTGATTATTTAAAAGCTTCAATAATGTCGACAAACTCATTTTCACACGTTCAGCAGAGAAATTACTGCCATTATTACACAATTTTCTTTGTTGGAAAAAATATAAATGAAAAGAACGAGTTCATTAAAAACACATTTGTACGAGGAAGAGACAAAAACATGTTAATCTCGTGAGTCATAGATAATTATAATCCAGGAACAAAGTCATCATCAGGTACAAACTTGTGTAAAATCTCATTAATGTGAAGCCATTTTAAAGTAGGAGACAGAGTTTTACACCACAGGGGGCGCTGTTCCACCACCTCTCTCTTCTCTGTATTTCCTGTACTTCAAACTGCTTCGTTATAAAATATTAAAACCACAATCATCTTTTTCAAAAGCTCACACATCAGCGTCTGGTCCTCTGTTGCAGCAGACAAACATGTGAATATCTTAAAATACTTTCTACACAAATAGATTTCAATGCCGTGACTCTAGACTTGTTATACAGCACAGGAAGAAGACCCCAGGAAGTTTAAACTGTGCCCAGTGTGTTTTTTCAAAATAAAGGCCTTTTGAAAATGACTTTTTTATTATATTAATGAATAGTGATGTTGTGGAGAAACAGTTAAAAGTTGGATGATACACTTAATGTAAAGGCTTTTATTTTGAAAATGACACATGTTGCTTAGTTTAGACTTCCTGTGGGTATTCTTGGTATTGATAAGGTATCATGACACAGCTGATGCTGTATCATGATACAGTATCAAACAACTGATGCTGTATCATGATACAGTATCAAACAACTTATGCTCTATCATGATACAGTATCAAACAACTGATACTGTATCATGATACAGTACAAAACAACCGATGCTGTATCATGATACAGTATCAAACAACTGATGCTGTATCATGATACAGTACAAAACAACTGATGCTGTATCATGATACAGTATCAAACAACTGATGCTCTATCATGATACAGTATCAAACAACTGATGCTGTATCATGATACAGTATCAAACAACTGATGCTCTATCATGATACAGTATCAAACAACTGATGCTGTTTATGCTACTTAAGGTGCTCTAGTTCAACTCCAGCAATGAATGTGTTTCATAGAATAATACGATGTATTTCCAAGTCTTTTACTTTGAAATAAGCACCCTGTACCCACTACCATAATACCTGTATCATATGAGCACTGAACTTTAGGAGTTTCACATCAGCGCAGGCTCGACTGTCGTACTTTTCTATGAAGGAGAAACGTGTGTTTGAAAAACAGATGAAAAACATCATGAAAGAATACAAACTACTAAATCATTAGAAACAAACTTCCTGTTGTTACCAAAACAAAATGGCGACTAGATGGTGGTCGACATCTGGTTCCTCACGATGAGACGCTTCAGGATTTGAACCCATGATGTCAACACACCTGCTGTGATGAGACGACGGCTACAGAGCCGGAGACAACTTCAGTCTCAACTCGAGTCACATCACGACACAAACGTCATCGTCACCTCCCTCCGTCCGAGCCCCGCGGAGGTAATTGTCGGGCTGCGAGGAGACCTCACGTCGCCATGGTAATTAAACGTCTGAAGCTTCAGGACCATCTTCCGCAGACTCATGCGTTCTTGTCTTTCTTTTCTTTCTTTCACAACTTCTGTCGGCGTCAACAGAGAGTCCTCGCGGCTGAGAGTCAGGACGGACTTTGTAGAAGTTGCGAGTCAAACTTTCATGTCTGGAGAAGACTGTGACGCCGCGAGAAGACCTCAGGGCTGAAGGACACTTTAGAAGAAGTTCAGAAGAAAGAAAACACTTTTTGAAATATACTGACGGACAAAAGAGATAAAAAAGATCAGATTTAAGGATTATTATCAAGTTTATCTATGTCATGATGAACTACGTAGAGCATCAGAATATTGATTATTATTCATTAAATATTTCAAAATAAACTTTTTTTTATTAATGTTTCTTAATCATTTAATTTAAATAATTTACTCCAATGTTGATATTATAAAGTAAGTTTTTCGTATAATTAACATTTTTAATAAATATTTTCAAAATAAAACTTTTTTAAAAACATACAGTTTGATATTCTAATTTCAATTATTCAAAAATAGATAATGTAAATAAATTTAAAAAAAATGATTCCTAACCTTTTAAATTCAATAGAAATATGTAGTTTTTGTATTGAGATGTAGTTTTATTTATAGCACTTTATTGTTTTTTAATAATTAAATGAAATTTTTTATTTATTTAAACATTTCCTAAATTACTTGTTTATTTTTAAACATATAGTTTATTTTTTTTAATTAAAAGTATTTAAAAAATACATTTACATTTTTGGCAGGTAACACTATTATGCCATTTGTTTCTAATTGAATTTAAAAGGGTTAACAAAAAAAAAGATTAGGACATTTATTTTGGAATTATTGTAATTAGAATATGGAACTTTATTTGTCAAACAATTGAAAATATTAAATTGTTTTATTAAATCATTAAAAATATATTAAATCTTTTCATTATTGAATTCAATTTCAATATAGAAATAACTGAATTATATTATTAAAAACGTTATTAAATTAAAACATTTCAATACAATTAATAAATAAATTATAAAAATTAAAATCAAAGGTTCAACGTTTTAAATGTTTAATTCAATATGACACTGATGTACTTCCGAACAAAAACAATTGAAAATCTAATTCAATTTTTCGAGGAATTGTCGACATTTCTTCAACTGCTGATGAAGTCACAGCATCTTGTCCGGAACGAGGCGTTCAAGTGACATCGTAAAAGCAGGAGAGTCACGAGGAGTCCCGACTTGTTGAACCTCAATAACATGAGAGTCAAAAACTTCGATCAGTCGAGGCCTTGAACCGAACATTCTCAGTAGATTCTTTAACAGCTTTTATTGAGGTTTCATGAAACATCTAGTGTGGTTTCAGGAAACAGTTGATGATGTTTAATGAAACAGCTGATGATGTTTTATGAATCAGCTGATGATGTTTAATGAAACCGCTGATGATGTTTAATGAAACAGCTGATGATGTTTTATGAATCAGCTGATGATGTTTAATGAAAAAGCTGATGATGTTTAATGAAACAGCTGATGATGTTTTATGAATCAGCTGATGATGTTTAATGAAACAGCTGATGATGTTTTATGAATCAGCTGATGATGTTTAATGAAACAGCTGATGATGTTTTATGAATCAGCTGATGATGTTTAATGAAACAGCTGATGATGTTTAATGAAACAGCTGATGATGTTTTATAAATCAGCTGATGATGTTTAATGAAACAGCTGATGATGTTTTATGAATCAGCTGATGATGTTTTATGAATCAGCTGATGATGTTTAATGAAACAGCTGATGATGTTTTATGAATAAGCTGATGATGTTTAATGAAACAGCTGATGATGTTTTATGAATCCGCTGATGATGTTTAATGAAACAGCTGATGATGTTTTATGAATCAGCTGATGATGTTTAATGAAACAGCTGATGATGTTTTATGAATCAGCTGATGATGTTTAATGAAACAGCTGATGATGTTTTATGAATCCGCTGATGATGTTTAATGAAACAGCTGATGATGTTTTATGAATCAGCTGATGATGTTTAATGAAACAGCTGATGATGTTTCATGAATCAGCTGATGATGTTTAATGAAGCAGCTGATGATGTTTCATGAATCAGCTGATGATGTTTAATGAAGCAGCTGATGATGTTTCATGAAATAACTGATGAGATTTCATGATGCATCTGATGAGGTTTCATGAAACAGTTGATGAGGTTTCGTGAAACAGCTGATGAGGTTTCGTGAAACAGCTTATGATTTTTAATGGAACAGCTGATGATGTTTCATGAATCAGCTGATGATGTTTAATGAAGCAGCTGATGATGTTTTATGAATCCGCTGATGATGTTTAATGAAACAGCTGATGATGTTTAATGAAGCAGCTGATGATGTTTTATGAATCAGCTGATGATGTTTAATGAAACAGCTGATGATGTTTAATGAAGCAGCTGATGATGTTTTATGAATCAGCTGATGATGTTTTATGAATCCGCTGATGATGTTTAATGAAACAGCTGATGATGTTTTATGAATCCGCTGATGATGTTTAATGAAACAGCTGATGATGTTTCATGAATCAGCTGATGATGTTTAATGAAGCAGCTGATGATGTTTCATGAATCAGCTGATGATGTTTAATAAAGCAGCTGATGATGTTTCATGAAATAACTGATGAGATTTCATGATGCATCTGATGAGGTTTCATGAAACAGTTGATGAGGTTTTGTGAAACAGCTGATGAGGTTTCGTGAAACAGCTTATGATTTTTAATGGAACAGCTGATGATGTTTAATGAAACAGCTGATGATGTTTTATGAATCAGCTGATGATGTTTAATGAAACAGCTGATGATGTTTAATGAAACAGCTGATGATGTTTTATAAATCAGCTGATGATGTTTAATGAAACAGCTGATGATGTTTTATGAATCAGCTGATGATGTTTAATGAAACAGCTGATGATGTTTTATGAATAAGCTGATGATGTTTAATGAATCAGCTGATGATGTTTAATGAAACAGCTGATGATGTTTTATGAATCCGCTGATGATGTTTAATGAAACAGCTGATGATGTTTTATGAATCAGCTGATGATGTTTTATGAATCAGCTGATGATGTTTAATGAAACAGCTGATGATGTTTTATGAATCAGCTGATGATGTTTAATGAAACAGCTGATGATGTTTAATGAAACAGCTGATGATGTTTTATAAATCAGCTGATGATGTTTAATGAAACAGCTGATGATGTTTTATGAATCAGCTGATGATGTTTAATGAAACAGCTGATGATGTTTTATGAATAAGCTGATGATGTTTAATGAATCAGCTGATGATGTTTAATGAAACAGCTGATGATGTTTTATGAATCCGCTGATGATGTTTAATGAAACAGCTGATGATGTTTTATGAATCAGCTGATGATGTTTAATGAAACAGCTGATGATGTTTTATGAATCAGCTGATGATGTTTAATGAAACAGCTGATGATGTTTTATGAATCCGCTGATGATGTTTAATGAAACAGCTGATGATGTTTTATGAATCAGCTGATGATGTTTAATGAAACAGCTGATGATGTTTCATGAATCAGCTGATGATGTTTAATGGAGCAGCTGATGATGTTTCATGAATCAGCTGATGATGTTTAATGAAGCAGCTGATGATGTTTCATGAAATAACTGATGAGATTTCATGATGCATCTGATGAGGTTTCATGAAACAGCTGATGAGGTTTCGTGAAACAGCTTATGATTTTTAATGAAGCAGCTGATGATGTTTTATGAATCAGCTGATGATGTTTAATGAAACAGCTGATGATGTTTAATGAAGCAGCTGATGATGTTTTATGAATCAGCTGATGATGTTTTATGAATCCGCTGATGATGTTTAATGAAACAGCTGATGATGTTTTATGAATCCGCTGATGATGTTTAATGAAACAGCTGATGATGTTTCATGAATCAGCTGATGATGTTTAATGAAGCAGCTGATGATTTTTCATGAATCAACTGATGATGTTTAATGAAGCAGCTGATGAGGTTTCATTAAATAACTGATGAGATTTCATGATGCATCTGATGAGGTTTCATGAAACAGTCGATGAGGTTTCGTGAAACAGCTTATGATGTTTAATGAAACAGAGAGTGTTGAGAGCGCCACCTAGTGATGCTGTCTCATGAAGCTTCGTAAATATTCATTGACAAACTGAGATGCAGTAACTGTTCTTTCTGGGTCATCAGACGTTTATTTTCCATCTCTTCAGAATATTTGCAGACACTAACTCTCTGTCTTTAGACAAGAAAAGAAAGATGGAAATAACAAAATAATCATTAAAAAAATGATAATATTTCTACATGAAAGTGTTTCCGAGCTGCAGAACATCTCATGGTTCTGAACAATCGTCTGAAGTGGATCTTCTGCTCAACAAGTGCAGAGAAGCTTCTGTGCGAGGCTCTCCTTCACAACAGAAGTCATTCATGCAATGAGTATTTGAACATTTTCATTATTATTCTTTATTTTTCTTTTTTCTTTTTAATTTAATGTTTGTCAGGAATGAGCGTCAAGTAAAAAGATTATTACGACATTATGACAAGATCAAAATCAAAAAAATAATTGATTTCAAAATAAAGGTCTTACAAAAATACATTTATTGCTGGGATAACTTCAAACTTAAAATCTTTATTTCGAGATTAAAGGCGGATTAAAAATAAAAGTATTCATTACAAGATAAAAGTCACACAAAAATATATTCGTTGTGAAATTTAAGTCATACAAACATGTATTACAAGATTCAAATATATTTGTATAAAAATACTGTACTTTTGAGATCAGTCGTACAAAAATACATTTATAACACATTAAAGTGGTATAAAAACATTTATATTGAGAATGAAGCAAACAAAAATACTACATTTAGAAAAAAATATTAATAGCGTTTTTATCTTAAAGAAGATTAATTGACATTCATGATGTTTTATTTCAAGATAACATTGTAGAAAACTGTGAAAAACCTGCTCAAAAACCAGTGACACTCAAATTCGACTTGAGAAACATTTCTTTATCTCAACACAAACAAAATAGATTTTCTTCTGAAATCTCTTGTTCTTTCCCGGATCTGATCCGTCTGTTGCCGCCATCTGTCGAACACTGACCCCTCGCGGGCAAGAGTGGAACTACAGCTTGTTTTGCAGCGGTATTAAGGTGTTTTTGTTTCTTTAAAATACGTCAAAAATATATTTTCTACCATAAAACAAGTCCCTTCATTTAAAAGAAATAATTCTATCAATTAAAAATCGCTTCCATAATAATAATAATAATGAAAAAAATCCATCGAAACAAAGTCGTTTTAATAAAAAACTACAACTAGATAAATATATACTTATTTTATCTACGTAGAGAAATTCGCAAGAACTACTGTTTTCAAATAAAATAGGGTGCTTTAATAAAAGCCATTTTTAATAAAATAACAGATTATTTAACAAATAATCATTTTAAGTTTAAAACTCACTTTCGTTTGATTTAAATTGTTTTCTTTAATTGATTGTCTTTTTTGTGTCTGGGTCAAAATAAATATAATAAAATAATTCTGTCTTTATTGTTTAATCAAACGTTTTTTTATGTTTTTTTTTATTGAAAATATTATAAATTTAACATAATTTTTAATTTAAAAAAAGCAAGTATTTTTCTTCAAACAAAAAAGAGGTTTGGTCATTGTTTTTATTGAGTCTGTAGCGTGGAATAAAACAAAAAACGTTTCAGCTCCAACTATCTCAACACAATCCTCAAGTCAGCAAGAATATATACACAACAATTTACAACAATGTTTCATTTGAGGGAAAACATTTCAAGGCATATATTGTACATAAATGTTTGTACACAGCAGACAATAACTTGCATTCAGAAGTCAAACAGCCTCACACACATACACACACAGACATACTGTGATCAGACACAAAGTAACACACCGATGCTGAAGTGCACACAAAGATTTGAGCTAAACACAAACAAAAATCTTTTTCAGTCAAGAACGATAAGTTTCCTTTTTCAACATTTAAGGCTGACGTACGGAAATAAATCAATGTCAGAAGATCCTTGAATTAACTTTAAAATTTCACAATTTTTATTTTTATTTATTTTATTGTATTTTTTTAGTATAGTTTACACTACTTCTATATTGGTAGATTGTTTTTTTTTAAATACTTGATTAACAAAAATCGTTTTTAATATATATATTTTTTAAATGTACTGGTGTTTATTCTATATATTCAAATTTCAATCATTGAAATATAATTTGATAAATATTTTAATATGATTTATTTCAACCTTTGGTGTATAAATTATTGAATCAAATTGTTTGAAAAAAAAAAAAGTCACAGAAACATTTCATTAAAAAAAAAACAAAGTTTAAACATTTGAACTGTTAAATGAATCCAATGATCTTCTGACACTGATTTACTTACGTACGGAATACATTCAACTGTCACTCAAACAGGTTCCAGACATTTGAGCCGTCCCCGCCAACAGGTTTGTGGAAAGTGCTGATCTGGATTGAAAGTTGTTTGTCTCACTTACTTAAACGAAAAAAAAATGAAAAAAAATAACATTTTCATGGTTTGCTCTGTGGACGTTAAAAAAGTTATGATAAAGTTTTGACGTGAAACATCAAAACGTTAGAATCAGTCGTCAATGCTCCAGGTTCAAGTTTGACAGAAACTCCTTCACAAAACAAAAACTAAAACGTTGATGGTAGTCAGCAAGTTCAAAAGCAAACACGTTAGTATTAAATCAAAGTCCATTTTTTGAGGCACATCGTCGACGTTTGGTTTGTGTGACTTTTGTTCGTTCTGGTCTCTGGACGAAGGTTTTGCAACACGCAAAGCTAATTAGCAAGTTAGCATAGCATTAGCAATGACGTCAAAATAAACTTTTAAAAAAAAGGAGGTAAAAATCGGTTAAAAGTTGATTGTTAAAAGGTCTCGATGACTAACACATAGTTGCGTTACATTTAGCCGCGTCGAGCTAAGAAGCTACAGAGTCGGAAACAACAACTGGGTTTAAATCAGTTCAAATGGTTTAGTTTTAATATTCTAACCAAGTATTAGGTTTAGTTTATGTTACTTTGACAACATGTTGACTTTTTTCATGTTTGCTTGTTTAGTTATTATATTTTTTAATTCTCTTAAGAACAATATTATAATGTTGTTTGTGTAAATCAGTGCCATCACAATATTGAATTTATTTAACATTTAATGTTGTTTAAAAAAAAAGAAAGAAATAATTTAACAATTAAATTAAATATAATTAATATTCAAAGGTTCTTTATACATTTTTAAAATCATTTAATTTGAAATAAAATCCATATAAAATAATAATTCTAAATCAAATACATGAATTTGTAGACTTTTACATTGTCACTATCAAAACAAAATATTTATATTTTAAATATATAATAATATTTTTTAATTGAAACAAATCAATAAAGTTGAACCTTTCTATATATAAATTATTCAATCAGATTATTTTTTTAAAAAAAGATTCCAATAAAGACATTCAAAGGTCGAACATTTGAAATAATTCATTATTCTGACACTGATTTACTTCAGTACTAATCAACAGATTTAAAGGCAAATATTATTCTTGTCGTCGATCATGTGACTTTTTACTGATGATAAAACCATGTAACAGTTAACGGGTGTCGCTTCAACAGTTTGGGTCTTTAAACTCAACAAAGAAAAGGCAACAATGTTTTTAGATGCTAGTTAGTGATGCTAGTTAGTGACGCGAGTCGACCATCACGTCCACCAGTTCTCAGGATTATTACTAGCCGAGTCCTTCCGTCGGGCTCCTCTGCCTCTGGTGGCGACCTGTGGAACTGCGTCCTGTAACGTCACGCTGGGAGGCAATAGTATCTTGGAGCTGGAGGGGCCCCCGGGGTCTGTCATGGCCATGCTGGCCCCCACCATAGCGGGGTAGCTCCTGTTCCTCCTCAGGCCCACCTTCAGACCCGGGAGGCCCCCGCCCAGCGCCCCGGGGCCCAGCAGAGGGTTCCCGCCGGACAGAGTGGGAAAGAGTTTGAGCTTGTCCACGAGTCCCAGGTTCAAGTTGTCCTCGTCTGTCTGGTCCTCGACCAGGACCTCCCTCAGGATGCTGCGGGCGGGCTTAGAGGCCAGGAAGGCGTCGTAGGGCGGCTCCTCCTCGGAGGGGCTGAACTGGAACACCGGGCGCGAGGCTCTGAAGGGGGAGTTGGGGGGCGTGGAGGGCTGCAGGGCGAGAGAGTCCGGGCGTCTCGGCGGCGTCTCGTAGTCGGGCGGCGCCGGAGTGGAGGCGCTACTGCCGTCCGACGCCCGGTCCCAGCTGCAGGGGTCGTAGACCGACGCGGAGATGCCCTGCTCCAGCAGGAGGCGCACCAGCCCAAAGGAGGTGCTGGTGGTCCGGGTGGAGTCCCGGCGGTGGGTGGAGGACTCGGAGCGGGACGGCGAGAGGCGGCGGGGGGTGCAGGAGGGGGTGCAGGAGGGCGTGAAGGAGGGCGTGTGCGGGCCGGAGAAGGGCAGCGGCGAGGAGCAGGTGGTCGGGGAGGAGATGCAGGAGCTCGTCTGATAGGTCGACGCGCTAGAGACACAATGACAGACATTCACTCGTCGACACAAACCTATGGAAGTCGATCCATAAACATGTTGAGTTAATTTAACATTTTAATTTAGTTTTTTGATTGAAATGTTCACATTTTTTGGTAGGTTATTATTATTTCCTTATGAATAATTTACCTCAATGTTTTTTATATTTAAAGGTTGCATTTGTTTTAATTTAATAATCAGTTAGTTTTAGTGTTTTTCTGTTTGATATTTTAATTCCAATAACTCAACAATAAATGTTGTAAATGATATATATATATTTAAATTGTAGCCTTTTAAATTCAACACAAAGCTACTTGATCGATCAAGTCACATGATCGTCTGCGCATCCCATGATTGGCTGAAAGTTTGATCAAGTATCTCTTTTGGTATTTTCTGATATTTCTCTATTATACCAACATTTTTAAATTGAATTAAAAAGGCTGTGAATCAAAAAATACAGATTTTAGAATTCTTGTTTTTTAGTTATAAGAATTATAATATTAAACCATGTGTAAAATAATTCATACAAGTTCGATGATATTCAATAAAAACAAATTCAACCTTTTAATAGAGAAAATCTAACATTATATTCTTCACAAAAGAAACAAATGTTTCAAAACATTTCAATAAAAAAAACAACATTTAAAATGTTAAATTAATTCAACAACATGTCGACACTAAAATACTTGAAAATCTCGTTAATCTCAGATCAAGTCAAACTCAGATAAAAAACAAAGGTTAAAGTTGAAGTTAGTTATTTGTGTCGTCGAACACGCTCGTGCTGCGTCAACACTCACGTCATCGGCGCTCGACGCCCGACACGACAAACCACTGATACAATTCCTCTTCCTCCTTATCATCATCATCACATGACCTGCCAGAGCCAACCAGGAGGCAGGAACAGAGTTTGTTGAAAGCACTGGTCAAGACAAATCGACACTAAAGAGAGAAAGGTTTCCTTCGTAGTTTTTAACTGAGAAACACTGCCCTCTAGCGTTCTACAATTGTCAATACCCGTTGACACCCGGTTTGCTTTGAATAAAAGTTACCGTTACTTTGTTTTGAACAGTGGAGAGAAACAAAAACTAATCTTTCAACTTCAGGATGTCTTTTTTTTCACCTCCATCCCAGTTGTCAACGAATAGTACCACCATATCATTTTGTGATCAAGTGACAAAAACGAGATGCAACGAAAAAGAAGTCGCTGATGAATCAAAACGTGCCTAGAAAAGGTTTTGAAAAACCATCATGTTAAGACGTTGTTTCATTTCGTTCTCTGCATGATATTGACACAATGATGTGGTGCGTTCAATAATGTAGGACAAATTAAATGTACAGAAAAACAATTACATTTATGAATGAATTAAACTGTGAGCTTTAAAATTAAAAATTAAAAAAGTTGAATATAAGCAGAATTATTGAGTCATTTTTCGGGCTCTAAATAAAGGGCGATCAATAAAAGTAAAGCGGGTTACCTCGGGGTCACAGAGGTCATCTGATCCGACGGATGCAGGATCCTGCAGGTAGTGAAGGTGTACGTGGAGCTGGTGTGCGACTGACACTTGCCTGGAAAATTGACTGGAGGAGAGGGAAGCAGATCATTAGAGTCAGTCCATGAGCCTTACATTGAAATTCAGGAAAAAAACACCAAAAAGCAGAAAATCCCGCAGTAATTTCAGACCCTGAATTAGTTGTGTGTCCATTATTTAAGACCTCTGTGTGTGAAACATTTTGATATAATTATGGTTCCCTCACCAAAATGCATCACAGCAGTATTTTTGGAGATGGAGTTTGCTTTAATTTCCTAATGTCTGATGTAAGTGAGTAAGTAAATTATATTTGTAGAGCCACTTTGTATATCAGTGTCACAAGAATATTAAATGTTTTAATCTAACATTTAAAAATGTCTTTTTTGAAATGTTCTTGTAGTTTAAATATAACGTTATTTTAAAAAAAAGTCAATAGTTACTATATTAAAAGGTTTAATTTTTAAATAATTAAATATACTTTTATTTTAAAGGAACATTTTCATATTATTATTCCAATAATAAGGATTAAAAATGCTGCGAATAATAAATGAGTAAACATTATAATAATAATAATATAAAGTCAGTTATTATTTTTAATTAGATTATTAAAGTCTCTGTTATTTAATGCTTAAAAAAACCACAAAATTTCAAATGTTAAATACATTCAATATTCTGATTACACTGGTGTCCTACTATGGACGTACTAGGTCAGTTTTAAATACACAATATTGTGTGTATCTTTGTGTCACCACAGCGTGAGGCTCAGAGGTGACCTACAGTCCAATATTAACTCTGTCATGTGATCATGTGACCTGGAACAGCTGCTGCGACGACACCTGATAGGAAGACATTCTGACGGTGAAAGTCAGAACGAGAGAGAGAAAGAGAATCAGTGGTAGTTTCATGAGCGAAGAGCGAAGAGCGAGAACTTCAAATGAGAATTAAATTATCTTTAGTGTTTGATGATTGAAGACGTATGGAAGTAAATCAGCGTCAGAACATTAACTTAATTTAACATTTCAAATGATGGTAAATGAAGCATTGAATTATTTAAATAGAATAATTCAATTTTAAATTAATGAGTTTATGTATAGTTAAACAAATAGAGTTTGATTAATGCGAATAATAAAAAATAAAATGTCTTAATTTATTTATGTGTAGCCTGTTTAATTCAACATAATAATGCTGTTTATAATAGTGCCACCATTTTTATATTGGAATTATAAGGATAGAAATACATTTTTTAAATTGAATTTACAAAACATAATTTGGAATAATTGGAATACATTTTTATGTGTAAATAAATATTGTTTATTTTATTCAAAATATTTTCAAACAAGTCTATGTAATTATTTATATATAGAAATGTTTACATTGAATTTATAATGGAAATTCATTTTGATATTGTAATTCCAATAATTCACAAAAAAAAAAATATGATTCAATTATAAAAATAAAATGTAATCTTTCCATATAGAAATCATTAGAAATATTAAATTAATTCTTCTGACGCTGATTTACTTCCGTAGAGATTTGCACAAAAGGGAGAGTCGAAGGTCGAGTAAAAAAAAACAACAAACTATGTACTGTGTTCTGGAGGTTCAGGTGCTGCACGTGGACTTCAGTGACGGGACCATTAACAGAGGAAGGTTTCATGTCGTGGTTATTCCCCCCCCGCCCACTGCTCCCTGAGCAACAGCAGCTATGAAGCCTCACCAGGCAGGTGGTCCACGGCGCTGGTCGGGAAGAGATCCTGCAGCTCCAGGTTCATGTCAGGGGACGGCAGGAGCGGGTCAGCGGATGTCGGGGGGGTAGAGGACTTCGACACGTCCTCGGGGTCTTCGCGAGGCAGCAGGTTTTCCAAGCGTCCGTTGCAGCGAGCGGTGGGAGTCGAGGTAGAACACGCCGGTCCGAAGGTGTCCGAGGAAAATCCTGAAAAGGCGTCGCATGACAGGTCGTCCTCCTCCGGTTGGTCCAGGTAGTCCTCGGGCAGCTCGTCCTGCTCGTCCATCAGGCTGCAGAAGCCCTTGGTCACCACGCCGGGCCGGGGGTCCAGCAGGGCGCCCATGTGGGGCTGAGCCAGCTGCTGCCAGGCGTGCAGCGTCGCAGAGCCTGCAAGACAAACACAAGAGCACGGATGGATCGGTTTCATGTGGTCGAGTCGTCGTTTCAGTCACACTTTAGCGTCTAAAATCAACTTCATTATTGAGTTTTCATTAAGATGTTGACCCTGAAGCAAACAGAACAACTTCCTGTTTCGTTTACAAATTATAAAGTTTGATTCCATGGGTTTTAAAATCATAATTAAAGTCCAAACTGACGATGAGTCGTGAGCAAAGAGACGTAAGGAAAGAATGAGAGGAAAAAGAGATTCAAAGGAAAATGTGTCATTTTATTGACAACACAAACAGAGAATGAGAAACAAGGAATGAGAAAACACAACAGAAAGAGCAGAGATGAAGCCAGAAGTTATTTATCTGTAGCAAATAATAAAAGAAAATAAGTAATGGGTTTATAGTGTTTTAAACTCTCTCCACACTTATTCTTCAATACATGCATTATTGTTTTCGTTTTTATTTTGAACATGTGTCTTTCTGTTCAACTTAAATTACCATAAATGTAGGAACAATCAATCAATAAATTTTTCCAGATATTAGACAATCTCCAACACTAGATGGCGCACCTGGTTCACTTTATAGTTAGCGTTTTAGTATCTAAAATGTTCAGTTAGTTTTTATAATAAATAAAGCATTTCAGCGGAATATAACAACTCACTCATGAAGATGGACACAATATACGAGTAAAATGAAAATGTTTACTTATTGCTGTTAGTTTAAAGATTAAACAAATTATTTATTTAAGTTATTTTTCATGAACTATAGTTGAATAAATGTACGTGACAATATAATGTTACAATAAGATTCAAACTCTTCAATGTAACTTTTTTAAACATTATAACGCAGGAACTACTAATTAAAAAAAAAAACTATTCCACCTCTCGCCAGCAGGTGTCGCATGAACACTGTGGAAACAAACTAGAAAGTGTTCGGTGCTTCGGGTTTTGAACCCGCAGTGTGTCTGAAATAAAAGGAGTGTTTAAGGTTCAAGCTTCCGTCTTGTTCCAACATCTCCAGCAGACCCGCGAGCCAGCCTCCAGACCTCCTCACGCCGGAGCTCCCGGGGTCAGGAGAGGGTCGTAGAAAGACGTGGGAGCGGCTGCGATTGTGGACAATCACGTAATGTTTCTGAAGACTCGGGAATGAAGGATTCTGGGATGTAAGAAGGGTCAAACCATCGGGGCGGAGCTTGACCACGGGACGTTCGTCCGGGCTTGGGTTCTCACTATAATCACCTTCCAGCGGTTTGACGATCTGCAGCTTCTCCGGCAGGTAGGAGCGCGAGGTGAAGGAGTACCCCGACCAGATGCTGCCCAGGGACGGGTGGGAGTAGAAGGACAGCAGGCTCTCGGTGGGCGTCCCCGGACCCCCGCTGCTGTCGCCCTTCTCGTCCTCTCTGCCCAGGAACGACAGCTTCCTCTCGCGCTCTTCTTCTAGGAATCGCTTCTCTGAGAGGTAGTTGTCTCGACGGAGGGAGAGACGATGCAAGGCCGCCTGCAGGTCTCTGCTGCCGGGGGTTCCCGGGGTGCCGGGAGGTCGTTTGTTCGAGTCCTCGGACCTGAGCGGCAGAGAGAAAAAAAGTAGAATTATTTTCTCACAACCAAATTTATGATACGGGAATGATGTTTTCATTTTTGTATTTGTATCATTGCTTGTATAAAATAAAATAAAACATTTCAACATAATTAACAATTAACATGTAAATATTTATGGTGTTTTTTTATTTTTTAGTTGCAATTAAACTTCCGGCCTCTAGATGGCAGCAGCGGCTTACATCCTCCGCAGCTAAAGGAACATCAAAATCTGGCGATGACTGAGGATGAGAGGATAAATAAGTAGGATTTGTTTTTTTTGGGTATGAAATCACAATTTTATTTTATATAAGTTATTTTTTGATTTATATTTCATTGAAAATGTTTGTAAAATAAAATAGTTCACTTGTTTTTTAATTTTTTTACAATTAAAATGCAAATACTCATGATGTTTGGTCATTTTTGTTTTGCAATTTAACTTCCTGCAGCTTAAGGAACAATGCTATCCCACACGATCCCTGTGATGACTGAGGACAAGAGGATACAGTTGACTCCAGCAGCTTTTTAAAGCTGATGTTTGGACATATCTTGGTTTGAAAACAAATAAAAGCAGTTACGACTTTTCGTTTTCCTTTTTTCTTTCAAATCACATTTTTTTTTTTTTTTTTTATGGTTTGGTCTTTACAAAATAAAATAATTCAATTATTTTTTCACGATCAACATGTATATATTCACAACGTTTGTTAATTTTTGTGCCACAACTAAACTTCAGACCACTAGATGGCAGCAGTCATCACATCCTCCGCAGCAAAAGGAAGTAAGAAATCCCGCAAAAATCCCGGCTATGACTGAGGACAAGAGGATACAGTTGACTCCAGCAGCTTTTTAAATCTGATGTTTGGACATATCTCGGTTTGAAAACAAATAAAAGCAGTTACGACTTCGTCAAGAGTCATGTGGTCTGTAAATTCTGCAACACCACAGTCAAGTTCTCGACAATACTACACATATATACTTGTTACTTCACTATCACTATATATCGTATCGTTGACCCTGTATCGTGATATACGTATCGACACATTGTTGACACACCAAACGATAAATAAATCGTCACCCGTCGTCAGGAGAGCCGTTGAAGCAGCCACTCTTGTTGTCCGGAATAATCCCACTTCCTGTGTCTCCCGCGTACATGGAGTTGGGCCGAGGGGTGCCGAGCGAGCTGGAGCGTCCTGAGGTGGAGCACGAGGTCCGGTTGGACCCCGGGATGTTGAGGGGGGACGGGCCTAGCGAGGAACGTTGCTGGCGCATCAGGTTTAGGTTCTTCACGGTCTGGAAGACGCGCTTCGGTTGAAGTCTGTGGAAGAAATAAGATGTTATTACCTATAAAATGATGTTATCATTAGATGTTGATATCTGGGGGTCAGTTCTTCAAATGTAATCTGACGGGATTCTGGTTTTCTGGATCAAATCCTGAAGTTGTTCTGAATGGAAAGAAGGATTCTGAAATCTGATTGGATCTAATGAAGTCTAATTAAATCTGGAGTAAACCCAACATTTTGTGTCGCTTAAAAAATGTCAGTAGGATCTGAAAAAACTAATAATAAATAATATATTAATAGCAATAATAATTAACTTAAGTTTGACTTGATTTGTGATGAAGAAGATAAAGTTCATAGACCAACAACTAAGCCTTTCGTAGTAAAGTAAAAATCAAGTAAACATGTACTTACTTACATTGTATCGTGTCATAAAATAAACCCCCAGAGTTGTAAAAAAATAAAATATATATATTCTATAGTGATGTCCTGCATCAATGTATATGAATTATACTAGTACAACATTAAAAAAAACAACTATTAAGACTCTTTTTAATTAAACCCTTTTCAAAATATCCACAAAAAAAAAAAATCATAAATAGAAGTTGATGTTAATATAATTGTTGTGTTATCTTAAATAAATCATAAAAATAGAAGGATTATCTGATCCTGGAGAGACAAAAACGTGATTTACAAGATCATTCGTTTAACAATTCGCCCTGGATTACCATCCGATTCCACAAATCTGAAGGATTCCTTACTAATTCAGAGCTACACTTTCTGCTACTTTGTGTGCTGTGCAAGCGAGCTCTGATCTACTAACGCCACCTGCTGTTCAAACTCACTGGACTATCAAAGACACAAATGCGATTTCAAATGCTTAAAAACATTTGATGAGGTCTCCACATGATGGAGGTGGTACCTTTGCTCCTCCACGTCCGGGTCTTCCATCTGAATCTCCTTCCTCATCGTTCCTTCAATCTCTGCCGCCAAAGAATCCTGGAAGGAGAATTAAAACGTCAGCCCAGGTTCTGTGGCACAGGAAAGACGTGTGATCGCTGCCCACCAGGGGGAACATTCCCAGAGAGTGGAAGCGTCTCTGAGAGTTGAGCGGGAGGGTTTTGTTCCTCAGGTTCTTCAGCTCCTCCTGAGCCTCGCGCAGCATCTCCACACACTCGGCGTACTTGTCTTGCAGCTCGCACAGCTGTGGAGAGAAGATCGTCCGGAGATGTTCGGACAAACAAGTGATCATCTATCGAAGGAATAACGACGACAAGAACCAGCAGATTTGAAACACGTCCACGATCAATTGATTTTTGTTTTTACGCATATAACATTATTATAATACATTTAAAAGGCTTTGAATTAAAATAGTTTAAATTTATAACATTTATTTTTGAATAATTACAACAAACTCTACCTGAAAAAACGTTATGTATATATTAAATATTCTCATTTAAACTCAAGTATATAAAGAAAGAAAAATGAAACGAAAAGGAATATTAATATATGAAAAGGAATATCAAATGAAACAAAAACAAAAAAAAGCTCATACTTTTCAATGAGCAAATTGTTGAATTCATTAAAAGACAAATTAAATGTTTATATTAAATAGTATCTGCTGTCTGTCACTTAAAAATACCATGTCTATGTAATAGCTGGAACATTCAAGTATTTTTATAAGAGAAATAGTCATTTTATTTTGAAATTTAGTTTAAAAAAAAAAAAAAGAAAGAATGTTTAATGACCATTTTTTTCTACCTTAGACTGTCTGGACATGGATAACGGTTTAGATTTATATTTACACTACATTTTAAACACAATTTCCAGAGCTTATAAAACAAAAGTAAATACAATGTCTCCTAAGCTGAATACAACTGTATGTTTGGCTTGTTAAGGTTGACTTTACTGGAACAAAAATAAAAAATAAAAAATCATGTGCATTCTGAACCCTGGCATTAATCCAGATGTGTGCAGTATTGGCAATTTAATTATTCACTTATTATGAACATTTTTTAACAACATATATCTAAATTTGATGTGACCTGAAAAGCTCCCATAATGCTTTGCCGCCCAGTCAGTCCTTCACAGCTGACGATGACTTTTAGCAACAAAGACGGTAATACAGTATTGTATCGACCAATTAGTCGACACTAAATAGAGCAGTAGAGAAATAATATTAATATAATATAATTAATTAAAATAACAGTATAGAAAGGCATCATGGGAGTTGTGTTGTTGAAGCTCTCACCTCAGCCGTGAGTTGTCTCTGAGCGTCTTTGGCGGCTCCCAGGTGCTGAGTGAGCTCCTCGTTCTCCACAGCGCCCTGCATCAAACGAGATCATGTCTCCTCCACAAGAAACATCTAAAAGAACGGTTTGCAGGGTGACAACGTACCAGCTTGGATTTCCTCTGCAGGTCCACGATCTGAGACAGGAGGTGTGTGATCTCCTCCTGCAGTCTGGAGACATCTTCACTCTTTCTGGACAGATCTTCAGACAACGACGAGACCTGCCGGTTGGCGTGACCTAAAAAAAAAAAAAAAGGGTCAAAAGTTTTTGCAGCAGTTAAAAGTTCTCAGGAGGAAGAAACTCTCACGTAGTTCTGTGACACAATCGTTGACCAGCTGCTGCTCCTTCTCCTCGTACGAGATGGTTTCTGTCTCCAAGTGGCTGGCCTGGAGTTCAAGAGGTACGGAAGTGTATCAGTGTCAGAAGAATCAAGGGAACATTTTTCTTTATTTCAATGTTTTTTCAAGAACTGAACTATGTATAAATTGAGTTATTTGTATATTGAAATTAATAGTATTGAATTAATAGTTTATTTTAATTTAAAACAACATTTTTTTTTCTAAATTATCGATAAGAAAAACCTTTTTGTTTACATTAATTCATTTTTCCTTTTTTATATTTTATATTTAATATTAAAAGCTACATTTAAAAAAATATTGAATTTAGAAAATGTATGCTTGGATTATTAGAATATTAAACTCATTTTTTTAAATCGATTTTTTTTTAAATAAAAACAAATTCAACGTTTAAATATACAGTTTAATGAATAAAATAAAAAATAAAAATCATTCAATGCTGTGTCTATTTCTATACAGGAAACTCTCAGGATATTTAAATTGTTTCTTGTTTTGCATTTTAGCCTTTTAGCTTTGGCTACAAACAAGGTTAGAAAAATAGACTTGTTTTTATTTTTATCTTGAACAATTCCTCATGTCAAGGCTTCAATTCAAGATGGACGTTACAGACGAGCAGTATGGAGGTATTTGGATGTTTTTAAGTGGCCTTAAACATCTGTATAGGTCAATATATCAACATGAACATTAATCTACTTTATTTGAAGGCCACATCAAATCTGTGAACTGGATTCCTCTCAAAAACTGCTGCTCTCATGTCCTGTAGGTTTGATGATTTAAAAAAAAAAAGTGGAACATTGAAGGCGTATAAAACATTTCAGTACCTTCTGAAGCAGAGATTTGTTCTCCTCCTCCAGATCCTTCAGTTTCTTCTGCAGCAAATCCAGGGGGAAGAAATGTGGTGTCGATGTGTTGTGCTCAGTGGTTCGAACGCTGTCAACACACACAATCATGTGACTTTATTTGGTGTTTTACAAAGGATATATACAGTGAAGAAGTTGAAGTATTTGAACACCCTGCTATTTTGCAAGTTCTCCCACTTAGAAATCATGGAGGGGTCTGAAATTTTCATGGTAGGTGCATGTCCAATGTGTGAGAGATAATCTAAAAAGAAAAATCCAGAAATCAAAATCTATGATTTTTTAACAATTTATTTGTGTGATACAGCTGAAAATAAGTATTTGAACACCAACGTTAATATTTGGTAGAGTAGCCTTTGTTTGCAATTACAGAGGTCAAACGTTTCCTGTAGTTCTTCACCAGGTTTGTACAGACTGCAGGAAGGATTTTGGCCCAATCCTCCACACAGATCTTCTCTAGATCAGTCAGGTTTCTGGGCTGTCGCTGAGAAACACAGAGTTTCAGCTCCCTCCAAAGATTTTCAATTGGATTTAGGTCTGGAGACTGGCTAGGCCACTCCAGAACTTTGATATGCTTCTTACGAAGCCACTCCTTGGTTTTCCTGGCTGTGTGCTTTGGGTCATTGTCATGTTGGAAGATCCAGCCACGACTCATCTTCAATGATCTGACTGAGGGAAAGAGGTTGTTCCCCAAAATCTCACAATACATGGCTGCAGTAAGTAAGTAAGTAAGTAAGTAATATTTATTTATATAGCGCTTTTCGAGACCAGGGTCACAAAGCGCTTAAACAATCAAAACAATACTCAAAAAAGTACATACTTTAAAGATCAAGATAATACTGAGAACAACACAGGAGTTCGAGAAATTCAAGGAAAAGCCTGAACAAATAGAAACGTCTTAAGATGTTTCTTAAAGGAGTCAGTAGACTCCATCAAGTAGTCATCCTCTCCCTAATACAGTACAGTCGTCCTGTCCCATGAGCAGAAAAACACCCCAAAAGCATGATGCTACCACCCCCATGCTTCACAGTAGGGATGGTGTTCTTGGGATGGTACGCATCATTCTTCTTCCTCCAAACACGCTTAGTGGAATTATGACCAAAAAGGTCCATTTTGGTCTCATCTGACCACAAAACTTTCTCCCATGACTCCTCTGGATCATCCAAATGGTCATTGGCAAACTTAAGACGGGCCTTAACATGTGCTGGTTTAAGCAGGGGAACCTTCCGTGCCATGCATGATTTCAAACCATGACGTCTTAGTGTATTACCAACAGTGACCATGGAAACGGTGGTCCCAGCTCTTTTCAGGTCATTGACCAAGTCCTGCCATGTAGTTCTGGGCTGATTCCTCACCATTTTTAGCATCATTGAGACCCAACGAGGTGATATCTTGCATGGGGCTCCACTCCGATCGAGATTGACCGTCATGTTTAGCTTCTTCCATTTTCTAATGATTGTTCCAACAGTGGACCTTTATTCACCCAGCTGCTTGGCAATTTCTCCGTAGCCCTTTCCAGCCTTGTGGAGTTGTACAATTTTGTCTCTGGTGTCTTTGTACAGCTCTTTGCTCTTAGCCATGCTGAATGTTTGGGTCTTACTGATTGTATGGGGTGGACAGGTGTCTTTATGCAGCTAACAACCTCACACAGTTCCATCTGATTCAGGATAATACAGTGGAGTGGAGGAGGACTTTTAAAGGCGGACTAACAGGTCTTTGAGGGTCAAAATTCTAGCTGATAGACAGGTGTTCAAATACTTATTTTCAGCTGTATCACACGAATAAATTGTTAAAAAATCATAGATTGTGATTTCTGGATTTTTCTTTTTAGATTATCTCTCACACAGTGGACATGCACCTACCATGAACATTTCAGACCCCTCCATGATTTCTAAGTGGGAGAACTTGCAAAATAGCAGGGTGTTCAAATACTTATTTTCTTCACTGTATATACTGTGTATATATATATATATATATATATACATAAATATGAATAAAAATAAAACATGTTTTTCAAGTCGAAGCTGAAACAGGTTAAATAAGAGGATGTTGTAGATTTGCTAAAACTAGTTTTGTATTTGTCAAGTCTTTATTTCTAGATGTTCTCCTGCTCTAGGAGGAGACTCACGGCGTGGAGTTGCTGGAGTCGCCCTCGCTCTCTTCTGCTGCGTTGGTGTAGAACTGCAGCAGCTCGTCCTTCATGGACAGGTCGTGACGTAACTGAGACACCTGGAGGAGAGAGAGGTGAGAATCTCCCGATCCAAGCGTTGGTTCTTCGCTCACCTCCTCTCGCATGTGCTCCACTTGTTCCTCCAGCAGCTCGTTCCTCTCGCTCAGAGCTTTGTTCTTCTTCAGGAGAGATTGTCCTATTCGAGCCGCGAACTCCAAATCTCTCTCTTTCTGTAGCCGGCAGAGAAAATACAGTTTGAGTTTTCATGGATAAACAACGGTTCGACTGAAGCTGATTGTAGCTTCAGTCGAACGTTGACAAACAGCATTGACTAGTGATGTGTTGACGAAGCTTCATGAAACAGTGTCATGTTGTTGAGGTCAGTAGGTGGTGCCATCAGTTTAAAGTGATGTTTCATTAGAATAGTTGCAGAGACGCCATCTAGTATTTACTTGTAAATACACACAAGTTAAGTTTAGAGAATATTTTTGGGGATTTCTTATGTGTCAGATGTAGAAATATAGGTAGTATCAGTTCCATTAGAGTATTAAAAAGTTCAAAATAACAGTTCTAATGTTGAAACTTTGATGTTGGTTTTTAAGCATTGAATTATTTTTGGAATAATGGAAATCAATCGTTTCTTCATTGAAAGGTTATATGTGTTTATTCAATAATTTAATTCAATAATTTGTATATTAAAAAAGTTAAATCTTTCAAGTTCAAAAATTTGTGTATTCGTTTTTTTTTCTTTTACACATATAGTTTTATGATCAAATACCAATGATTCAAAAATAAATATTCTTAATTCAATATTTTTCACTCAATATCGTTTTAAATTCAATATAAAAATGTTGGCATAATAGTGTCACCGTGATTTGCTAAAGGTTCAGTACTATTTCATTAATGACTGGTTAATTCAAAAAATAAATTGAATTTGTAAAATTATTAAATTAAATCATTTAAAATATCAACTATTTTCCCCAGACTTAAATAAAGTCACATAAATTTCCTCACACAAAGATTAATATTTAGCCAAATATTCACTGTATTTTTCCAAAACTTTGATTTATTTTCATGTGCGTCGTTCTCACCTCCTCCAGCAGTCGAGTGACAGCATCGATGTCACTGTACGTCTTCGTCATCTGGCCCACTCTGTCTGCACACAACACTGCAGACACACACACACACACACACACACACATGTTGCAGATCAGTCGTCGATTCAAAACGTACAGCAACAGTCAGAGCAGAAACATACAAACATTTGTATTTACAGTTTTCAAACCAAGAGGTCAGAATTATAAACATTGAATTATTTGGAGTGTTTGGACCGGGTCGAGCTCAACTTTATTACACGGATAATTCACTAGGAAATCTATACACAATAAAGTTGTGTTATCAGATTTATTCGCAGTAAAGGGTGACGCCCTTTTTTACCTGGAATACTTTTCACGGTGACTTCCTCATTACATTGTTTTTATCTTGATGATAAATAAATGTTTTACAGATTTGTTCACAGTTTCCTTCTGTAACCACGGTGAAATATTCTAGTAGTTTTATCATGAAGCTAATATTTAAGTTATCAGAGACCAGTATTGATCCCTTTTTATTGGTAAAAAAAATTCATGTCGACATATTTTTGTCATTAAACAATAAGAATGTCATTCAAGTGAGGTATGAAACTCCATTTATATAAATATATTCATTATATTAAGTATTTATCTACAGCAGCAACTTTCCCTGTATTTCATTTTATTGTATTCTATTCATTGTATTCAAGTATCCACAACACAAACAACTGTTTTTTTTTCAAGTATATGATACTTTAAAATAAAACGTTTCTCGTTCTGATTCTAAACAGAAGAATAATGAAGTATGGATGCACCTCATCTTCATCTGCTCGTCAAACGAAAATGTTAAACTTTCAGAGATAAAAGTTTAATTTGAATCTGGGATTTATGCTCCATTTATAGCAAACAGTAAGTACAGAACTTCTTATAATGTGAAGATGAAACATTAGTGATGTGTTGATGAAGCTTCATGAAACAGTGTCATTATTTTCAGAGTCCACTAGATGTCGTCTCTGCACTATTTTCCTTTGTTTTGAACAAGAGTTTTAATTATTATTGGAACATGAATGTTCATGTTCCAATAATAATAATAAAAATGGTTTAAGTAAATAAGTTGCTTGTTGGGAGTTTGAAGAAGGAAGACAAACACGGAGATATTTAAAATAAAATCTTACGGTTACTTTTATAGACTTTTGGTAAATAAAGTTTGTTCAGCCACGACTTTGAAGGCTAAAGGATTGTTTGTTTCTGTTTGACAATTTGAAACACATTCTTGGAAATTCTTAATGACTAAAACAATGAAGACAGGGTTACTACAGGGTTATTACTCAGTTTCTAGCACTTACTCACATTTTTTAAGGTATTAAAAACCACGTCAAAGAGTTGAAGTAGAAAATATCCATCTGTAAATGCGGTGTTTTAAGAGAATGAAAGTAGCTCGGGGTTGAAGGAGGTAAAAAACAACAGAGAAGCAAATGCAAATGTAACATTTCCATATATTTTAAAGTTCTTCAGCTACTGCTGTCACACCAGTAAACGTGCAGAGCTTCATTATATTTTCCTGTTGTGTTTTAAAAAACGTAGGGATCAAACTTTACATGGTAATAGGATCTACTGGAAAACCACAAACAAACACAATAAGAAAAGGCAGTGTCCACTCATGAAATAAATAATACGTAAAAACTATAATGATGTTCAAATGATTGCAGTTGAATAGTTTCCTCACTGACAGTTATTTGTTAATACACATAGGTTATAGGATTGGTTAGTTAAGTTTTAACCTATTATGACGTGAACTCAAATGCTGAAGGAAAACAATGTTTTCTAAGAAACATGTTAGAAAAAACATTTTAAAAGAAGAATGTCGAAGTCTAAACCCTTGATTGTGTTTTCTGAGGTGTAACTAAATACTCATCAGGATGTTTGCGCTTTAGAAAGAAACAAAGAAGAAAAAACAAGCACTTTGATCACGGTCGACAATGAAAGTGAGAAGCGTCTGGTTGAACGACCTACTCTCAGTAACAAAACACACTCCAAGACAACACAACGTTGTTTTTCCCTCCAATTAAAGCCTCAAACGCAGCGTGAAGCTCAATGATCAGCACATTGTCTGCTTTACTTGACATGATGGACCTTAACCGTTCAATCTATCAATCAACAATCTGATACTAAAGGTCATATAGTATTTTGTCAAGATACGTTTCGATACAATACATTTTGATTCACATAATTTTATTAATGATTTACCGGCCAGAGACATTAGTGACATCTTGTGATTGTTCTATTTTGGTTAAATTAAGAGAACTGAGACTCAAAATATGTCCAAAATCAGCTCCTGGAGTCGGCGGTATCCTCTTGTCCTCAGTCAACGCCGGGATCTCAAGGTATTTCATTGATACTTTATCAGCCGGAAGTTTAATTGCAACAAGGCAAAACGCTAAGAATAATTGCATGTTTATTGTAAATAAAAATAAAATGAATTATTTAATTGAAAGGTAAACCAATAAACAACTGAGATAAAAACAAAATATGATTTGAAAAGCAAAAAAAAACTGTTAAACACTGCTACAGTATAATGAAAAAGAATATCGATATACGTTTGTGTATCAATTCTTGTACCCATGTTTGTGTCACGTAGTGATAGACACTTGCCTGGTTTATTGTCGGCATTATCTTCATGGACCGACCTTTAGTTTAAAAACAGTTAAAAGTTTCAGTTTCACTCGTATTAGTTTACAAGTTACATTTTTGACTGAAACGAGCATCTTGACAAAAGTTAATGTAACTTCAAAGAATATAAGATCTTTTTTCCAGATGTAATAATCAATAAAAAAAAACTTTTTTTTTTTCTTCGGTAACAAATGCGTCACAGAGGCGTAACGGTCCCTGGACCAGGGGTTAAGGACCACAGCTGTAGAGGACTATCAGAGAACTACCTTCATGTAGAATCTGCTGCTCTTCATCAAGTTCCTCTTCATCCTCGGTGTGTTCAAGACTTGGCACAAACACATATTCCACCTCCTCCTGCTCCTCCTGCTCCTCCTGCTCCTCCTGCTCCTCCTGCTCCTCCTGCTCCTCTTGCTCCTCAGGAGAACAGACATACTCCTGGTCGCAGGAGTCCGGCTGATCTTCAGGAGCGACATGTGCCATCACGGCGTCTAACCTCTCCTGCCCCTCACGGCCTCCATGACTGCCCCCGGGTGAGGGCTTTTTCCTGGATGAATTAAGGGCTAATCTGCCTGAAGCCGCATGTGATGCAGAATTAAAAGTGTGTGGTTCACACAGGGTCGCTCCGACCAGCCCATGGTGTTCGGCTGAAGGCGGCAGCTCGAATGTGAACTGCTATAACAATCGGACACCAGAGATCCAGTGACTCCACCCAGCGCTTCTATGTCGGGTCAGAGTTCTTCTGACACACAGGTTTGTAAACAACAACCCTGTGAGTCTCCGCCCGTCTTTAAACATCTTCAACTCTAAATACGGATCTTTAAAAACCCATTGAGGGTCATTCAGGTTTGATCCACACCTACGTTCGACTTGGTACGGTCCGGCTCACCTGGGAGATTCAGGGCAAACAACAGTGGGTGCCACCTGTTTAAGGGGGCGGAGCCTGTCGCCATCAGCGCAGGTGCTCGCTCTGTTACGTAAGCTAAAGGTTTGACGTATAAATAATGAAGCTCCAACAGAAGACAATGATTTGACAGCGACAGAGAAAAGTCTAAATATAAAGATTTATTCTAGTTTAGTCTACTTTTATTGCGTTACACCCTTGTGTGGTGTGTTTAACTAATATATATATATATAATGTATTTTATCTTATTGTTGTTCTATTGTGCTGTTCTTAATTTACTGTTTTTTATTTCTGTTTTTATTGATCTCTGAAATGTGCTAAAATAAAATAACCGTAATTATTATTTAAATTAACACTTGTAATTGTATTGTTGTGCTGGGGGAATTTCCAAGAATCATAAAACACATATCAATATCACAAACTTTCAATAGCACTGACGCGACACATACCTCAACAAAAGAGCACATTTTACCCAATATTTCTCTGACAAAAGCTCCGTTAGAAAACTATACATCATAAAATTATTAAAGTAATTATTTACAAATGTTCATTTTATTTATTAGGTTCTTTTCTTATTTAAACTTTTTCAAGTTTTATCAGTCTATTTTATTTTTTATATTTTATTTGTTTTACATATTGTTCCACAAAATAAATAGAATTAAAAAATGTAATTAATATTTTTATATATTTGGTTGCTTTCAATTATCTCCTATGATGTCTTGAAAATACATAGAAAAATACACATTAAAAATAAGTTTCGTAACGTCAGGTGTTTCAGTTTTTTTTTCCTAGTTTACGTTCAAAACCCAAATATCAACATTTCATTAAAATGTAATTGAAACTACAAGCTACTTTACAAACAGCTAAAAATATATTTACGACAATCCTTGGCGTAAGAGGTGCTTATTTCCATCTCCTCGGGTCGATGACCATCAGATGAACCAGTTCCACCACATTCCTTCTAAATGAATACATTCGGTCGCGACAATGTTCGTTATTCGCTTCTCAACTGTTAATTACTGGAACCAGAGCGCGGCTCAACACACTTGACCGGCTTCACTCAATGAGGCCATTAAAGCAACAAAGAGATGCAGGCACTCCTAGTACTGGTCAACACATCAACGCGACGCTTTGTTTTTAGGTCCACGAAGATGAGGAAAACCTGCAGTTATGGACGGTGTCGACTCACTTTATAGCTGAATATGACTATAGGACTGTGATGAAGAGAAGATCGCAGAGGTGTGTATTCTCAAGAATCTGCTGATAACATACGTATCACGCTACAGAGATGTATATTGATACTAGTAACAAGTATATATGTGTAGTGTTGTCGAGTACTTGACTCTGGTGTTGTAGAATTTACAGACCACATGACTCTTGACAAAGTCTTAACCGCTTTCATTTGTTTTCAAACCAAAATATGTCCAAACATCAGCTTTAAAAGCTGCTGGAGTCCACTGTATCCTCTCGTCCTCAGTCATAGCCGGGATTTTTGCGGGATTTCTTACTTCCTTTTGCTGCGGAGGATGTGATGACTGCTGCCATCTAGTGGTCGGAAGTTTAGTTGTGGCACAAAAACGCTGTGAATATATTGATGTTAATCGTGAAAAAAGAATTTAATTATTTTATTTTGTATAGACCTAACCATTAAAAAAAAAAGAAAAAGTGATTTTAAAGAAAAAAAGAAAAACAAATGATTAATGACTCACAACCATTTAAAAACAAAGCAGTTTCGAATCCAATCTAAACCTAGGTATTGTATATTCTCCTTTTTCTTGTGTGGGTTTGTTTATAAGACTCTAATTTCCTCCCACAAATAAGCTAAATATTTTTTATTTGATTGCAAATTATTTTATTTAATACACGAGGAGAAATCATAGAATACATTTTATTTTACTTTATTTTGAAGGCTAAGAAATACTGTTTTCATATTTACTTTGTGAGTCCATGAGGGCCACATTCATGCATTCAAAGGGCCAGATGTCGTCTATGTGCTTTACTTTACACGGGTGTGTACTTGTGCAGCTGTGAGTGTGAGTCGTTGCTGCAAATCTAATTACAATAGTTGTGTACTTTCTCTAAGTTTTTTATTGATTATTTGTTCTGCACTTGTGTGTGTTGCTGCTAACGAGACCAAACTAAAGTGTAACGTTTATATCAGAAAACATGTTCTTTAATGTGGATGTTAGTAAATATTGTGCAACTAAATATTGCAATATTTAATTTTCACAATACTCCATGGATGTTAAACAGAATTGTATTAAATATAATCATCAATATATTTGTATTAACAAATAACATGTGAATATTCATAGCATTTGTTATGTATTAAAGTCATTTGCTATCTATCAGAGTTTGGGGTGCAAGAAAATATTGATTCGGTTTTGATAATTAACAACACTATATTGATTTTAATCATAGCTTTTAGCCTTCAAATCATGTTTAATATTCTTAAAAAATGAATGGTTCAAAGAGTGTTTAAAATAAAATAATTTGATATATTTTGTATATAATTAATTAGCAATTAACATGCAAATAGTCAAGATGTTTGTTCATTTTTGTGTTGCAATTAAACCTCCCGCCACTATATGGCCCCAGTCGTAGCTCTGCAGCTACAGGAACAACGAAATCCTGCGAAATTGCGATGATGACTGAGGACGAGAGGATACAGTCGACTCCGGCAGCACTCTAAATTACAGTTCATTTCTGTGTCGCAAATAAACTTCTGGCCTCTAGATGGCAGCAGTCATTGTGTGCTCCGCAGGTCAAGGAACAATGAGATTCCGGTGATGACTGAGGATGAGAGGATACAGTGGACTCCAGCAAATTTTAAAGCCGGTGTTTGGTCATATTTTGGTTTCAAAACCAACAATTAAAATGCAAATCCTCTAAATGGCAGAAGTCATTATTTTCCCTGCAACTAAAGGAACAATGATATCCTGCGAGATCCCGGTGATGACTGAGGATGAGAGGATACAGTGACTCCAGCAGCTTTGAAAGCAGTTTGGACATATTTTGGTTTTAAAACAAATGAAAGCAGTTACGACTTCGTCAAGAGTCATGTGGTCTGTAAATTCTGCAACACCAGAGTCAAGTACTCGACAATACTGCAAATATATCCTTATTACTACACTATCACAACACCAAAGTCAAGTACTCGACAATAGTACAAATATATCCTTATTACTACACCATCACAACACCAGAGTCAAGTACTCGACAATACAACAAATATATCCTTGTTACTACACTATCTCAACACCAGAGTCAAGTACTCGACAATACTGAAAATATATCCTTATTACTACACTATCACAACACCAAAGTCAAGTACTCGACAATAGTACAAATATATCCTTATTACTACACCATCACAACACCAGAGTCAAGTACTCGACAATACAACAAATATATCCTTGTTACTACACTATCTCAACACCAGAGTCAAGTACTCGACAATACTAAAATATATCCTTATTACTACACTATCTCAATACATCACTATATATTGTTGACCTTGTATCGTGATACGCATCAACAGATAATGATAGTTGTAATATTGGACCAGACTATGTTAGTGACACGAAACATACATGAAAGGATATTGGTTGATAATAAACAGCTGATTCTTAAAATAGATCAAGTGCATCACGAACGGAACTTCTTCCTGGTTCGGGATCAACTCTCTGATATTAATAACACCACTGCTCAGAAATATCGAAGCTAAATATAAACCAACCCACTTCCAACAGACTGCTTGGAAATCCAACCAGCTGTGTTCCATTCTTGTTCCGACAAGACATCTTCAAAGACTCTCTGGTCATGTGTGTGCGGGTGTTGTGTATCTGGAGCAGCAGCAGAACTGTAGCGGCGAGTGTGCGACACCAAGAAGGTTGCACAGCTGCATGTGTTACATAACTTCTCCGACACATGCACAGCAGCACAGCTTCCTCTTTAATCCCTAAAATAAAAAAAATCTTGAACCATCAATCATTGTGTGAAGCTACACCCTCGAACTGCTACACATTATGTAACGTGGATCACAGGAGGAGCTGCTAGTAAACCTGCTCACGTCACATGACTCGCGTCGGGGGAGCCACTGGTGTGTTGATCAGCTCGACACACAGCATGTGTTATCAACACAACAACAACAACAAGACATAAAATGTATTATTATTATGGGACAAAAAACATGTTTGTTTGGTTGACACCATTTCAGTTTTTGTGTGTGCCAGAATAAATAAATAATAAAATGTTGTTACTAATAATCGTAGAAGTTTTTCTTCCCGAGTGTGTAGCTCGACCATCACAGTACGTAGCAATACGTGCAACTCGGTAACATTCACTTCATATATGCAGTTGTGTAGTCAATTAAAAAAATACATATGTGTTGAGTTTGATACGATTGAAGACACTTTTGTAAACATTAAATTTGTTCTGCCCTCAAAAAAAACTGCTCAAAGACACTCTTGGTTTAGAGAAAGCTATAGTCTGCTTGGATCATGTAACAATAATACAAAGATCAACAGTATTTAATATAGATCCGATCTAATCAGTAGTACTGATAAGTAAATAATATTTCAAAAGCTTCTTATGTGAATTGTGTTTTACAGCACTGTATCAATATTTGTAAATAAAAAATAAAAAATGAGGATTGGTTTTTTTTTGGGCTATTAAATCACAATTTTCTATTTTTCAAAGCCATTTTAAGATTTATATTTCAGTGAAGTGTGTGTAAAATAAAAATAGTACACTTGTTTTTTACATTTATTTACAATTAAAATGAAAATGATTGGTTATATTTCAATAAAGTTGTATAAAATAATTCTATAATGTTCAACAGCATTTGTTCATTTTTGTGTTGCAATTTAACTTCCGGCCTCTAGATGGCAGCAGTCATTAAGTCCCCTGCAGCTAAAGGAACAATGCTATCCCGCGAGATCCCAGAAATGACTGAGGTCGAGAGGATACAGTGACTCTCTGACCTATTTAGGTTTGAAAACAAATGAAAGCAATTACGACTTTGTCAAGTAATGTGGTCTGTAAATTCTGCAACACCAGAATACTCGACAGTACTACAAATATAGCCTTGTTACTACAGTATCACTACATATACCATTGTTGTCAAATTAGCCAAAACTACTGAGGTAAAATAAAATAAATCTAAAATAACATGAACCTCCGTCCGCTTATTGTCCAAGATAACAACAGTTAAATAAAAACTTCCCTGGAATCTCTCTACCAGTTTGTCCCGGGACGGTCCCTTGGCACCCTCCCACTCAACTCTAGTCGAGCGTGGCACATCTTCTTACCGTCCACGCACTCGTCGTAGCACCAGTCCAGGTCATAGTAGTCCGCCTTGACGAACCTCTGACCCCTGGCCTGACCTCGCCTCTTCATCCTCACAGTTTGTCCATTCCCAGAGTTCTGTGCTGCAGCAGGTCGGTCGTATCCAGGAGCCACGAATGCCCGCGGTGTTCGCTCGTGTTCTGCCTCATGCTGGCAGTCGTGTTAACTTCCTCCCCCCCACCCTCAGCCGGAGATCCTCATTGTCAGCTGCAGGTCCCAACTTGACCTGGAGTTTGTCAGCATTTTGCTGGAGACGACATCATCCGTCCATGCTTTAATCCACCTTCCTGTAGATCTTCTCCGGTGTCCACGGAAACCTTCCTCAACCTTCTGTCCTGCAGCCACGTCTCACTTTCACAACGGCATCATCGCAGTGACACAGCCAGTGTGAGCAGCAGGAGTCACGGGTTTTGCAGCAACGGTGATGACATCCGTGACACGCTGAGGTGGGCGGGGCCCCGAGGCGGACGACGGCCAATCGGGGAGGAGGAGGCGTCGCCCACTCCCGTCTCCGCCAGCATCTCTCTCCTCCTCGCCTGGTCCGACTGTGTGGTTGCCATGGCAGCCAGCAGCACATACTCGCAGGCCTCGTGAGCGAGAGGAAGAGCTGGTGAGGCTGGCGGGGGTGACGTGGCAAATCCAGCATGAATGAAGCTGACGGTGTTCGGTGGGAAGAGGAAACTTCCCGGAGCCCACGTGCAGACCCACCAAAAAATCACATGTTCGACACAACACGACGCTAGGGCGCATGTATAATTCAACAAATACACTCGGACGACGAGTGCGTTTCCGCGTCGATAAGTAATGATAACCTTGAGAACATAACCTTGTGTCGTGAGTCAGATGTGTTACATGAAGTCGTCTCGTGGCAGATGCATTTTTAATGTAGAGTGAGACGACTAAAAATGTCTGGCTCTTCATGGAGACATGAAAATACGGATCTACTGGATAATAAAACAAGTATAGAAAGTATAGAAGGATGATGACACGACAAATTAAATGTCATTTTCAGTCAACACTGTCCTGACGCAACAAATTGTTTGGTACTTATTAAAGAAAACAAAAAATTATAACAACATGATAGAACCCTTAATTATAACTCTTTCATTGGAAAGAAAATTACTCAAAATACTATGTGACCAAAATATAAAAGTAACTCAGTGTCATCAAAATATTGAATGGTCAATTCTAACATTTTTAATGTTGAAAACTGTTTTTTATTTTTATGCATTTTTATTTTACTTTTTTTTACACCTTTTTTATAGTTATTTTGATTTGGTTTATAATTCCATTCCGTTTAAATCAAAATGTATTTTTCTAATTACAATTAACATGCAGATACTGTGTTTGCTAATTTTTGTGTTGCAATTAAACGTCCGGCCTCTAAGTGGCAGCAGTCATTATGTCCAGCGCAGCTAAAGGAAGAATGAGATCCTGCGAGATCTCGGTGATGACTGAGGATGAGAAGATACAGTTATTCCAACTGCTTTTAAGGCTGATGTTTGGACATATTTTGGTTTCAAAACAAATTGAAACCATTTTTTAATGTTGAAACTTTTTTATTTAAATGTTATATTATTATATATTTTCAATAATTAAAATATATATATATATTGAAAGGTTGGATCAATTTATTTTAATGAATAAACTAATATTCTATTTTATTTACAATTATTTTTGATATTCTAATTTGTAGCCCTTTAAATTCTATATATAGGTAAGTAAAGGTTATTTGTAAAGTGCCTTTCTGTTGGGATAATATTGCTTAAAGCTAGGAATAAAAAGTGTTGGTTTCAAAAAAATATTTTTGAATTGTTGAAAAAGAATATAAAACTTTGAGTTAAAAAAAACATGCATTTTCAATTATATAAATATAAGAAACATATTCAACATTTCATTGCCTGAATAAAAGGTAACTTTTATTTTTTTTAAAGTCAAAGTTTCCACATTTAAATAATAGATAATATTGGATAAATTCAATATGACACTGATATACTTCTATAGTTTAGTCAATCAAGTAGCTACACTTGTCCTTCCTAGTAATAAGTAATTGTTTATACATTTTCCAAATCTGCTTCAAGAAAGTCATAATTGAAATTCTAATTCCAACAATTAAAAAATAAATAAATTATATCCAACAGTATCGTGACATTTAATGTATCAATATATTCTTGACCATACACAGACTTATTGATAAAGAGTAGTTTAATTGTAACTTTGAATATACAACATTAAAGAGGAGGCGTCACATTACCTGACCTTGCAGTTCCCTCGTGTGACCGAGGAGACATGGAGGATCAGTGGTTATTGTCCAGTCTTTTTATAAACAAGACGGAGCCCTTTATAGAATCAGCTTTTCCCAGCCTGAGTCATTGTCTGCACAAGCTAACACTGAATTATTCAAGATGAACTCGACCACATATCACTGAGCTGTTGAGCTGTACTACATGTGTGCGAGAGCAGTTACAACCATATACAACCAAGAGTCACGTGAAGATGATGATGTGTCATCACAATATTTAATATATTATCTATCAATTGATCGAACTTTGATTTTATATATATATATATATATATATATATATATATATATATATATATATATTTTTAAAAGCATTGAATTTTTTTTTTTCTTAACTCAATAATTTCTAAATTTAAAGGTTGAATGGGGGGGTGGTTATTGTTAAATTACATCTATATATATATATATATATATATATATACATATACACACATCTATATTATTTATTGATCAAATCCTTGATTTAGATTCTTTTTTTCTATTCAATTTTTAAAACAAAAACTAATTTAATCTTTCAAAATACAAATATTAAATTAAATTATTTGAGAAAAAATACTTAAAACTTTTATTTATTTAATTTACTATTGTATTTTAAATAATTGAATTAAATATTTGGAATTTAAAAATGTGTATTTTGAAAGGTTGAATACATTTTTTTAATTGAATAAACTAATTAGAACATTTTCAAAATAATAAAAAAAAATTTTACAAAATTTGTTTCATATTCTAATTCATAGTCTTTTAAATTATATGTAAAATGTTGGTATAATAGTACTTAAGGCTACGAATATAAACAGTGTAGGGTTAAAAATATATATTTTTGAATTGTTAGAATTAGAATATCAAACTTTTTTGAAGTTTTTTAAATTCATTTTGAAAAATACTACATTAATCTATATATATATATATATATATATATCTCTATATACAGTATATATATATATATATATATATATATATAATGCTAACCAATTAAACCATTCAAAATTCTGATGACTCTGAGTTATTAACATAGAAACTTCCACGCCCGGCCTGCTGTCAACTCTTAATCCCATTTTATTTACACAACTTTAAAAATAATCTGATCATTAGGAGAGAAAGAAGGTCTTATTTCTAAGAAAGACTGCAAAATCTCGGTCATGAAAAACTTGAACTTACAGAAGTACTTGAGAGTCTCATCGATCTGCTCGTGGGTCAGTTCCAGAGCGGCTTCAGGCTCCACCAGAGGCGTGTGAATCCAATCATCTTGCTCGTAGCCAAACACCGTGTCGGCCCTCAGCTTGTAGACGGGAAGTTGTTCCTCCAGGAGGCTGATGATCTCGAGCTCGGGCAGATCAGGATTGTTACACACATCTGAACAAACACACAGAGGAGAGACTGTCAACAAAACAAATGTAATTATCATTCATCATAGACCAGGTATGACTTAAACTAACTAATGCTCAATATAAAATGATTTGATGGAAAAAACATGTCATTAGGATTTAAAATCCCTTCTTTAAATTCTTCTTCTTTAATTTATAGTTTTTACTTATCAAAAAAATGAAATCGATTTTAACAGTCATACTCTGACGCCATAAGAGCCGCAATTATTTTTAAAGGTCAAACTTGAATCCACTGTCAGTGACAGCCCGCCCCCTAGTGGCGACTGATAATAATGCACCATTCGTTCCCTTAATTTTACCTTTTACAGTTGTTTTTTTTAGTGACATAACTAAAGAAAGTTAAGAAAATAAAATAAAATCATTCTACACGTCAGAAGTCAAACCCTCAACAGCAACAACGATGACTGGACCAGACCTCACTTTGAGCCGACTCAGCAAAACAACCTTCCATGATGCCGTCACGGACCGCCATGAACCGCTTAAGAATGGAAACTTGTGGTTTCTTGAGGTGGAGTTGCTGTAAACAGAGGATAATAAAGCCTCTGTGGAAACACGTCGCACCGTCAGTGCCTCTGCAACAACAATGATCTCTCTCTCTGTTCTACAATGACAAGCTTCTGTGGAACACCAGTCTTCAACTATATATTTGAGAGATGCATCATCGAAACACATACTTGTCATAGTTTGAGAACTACACTTTAAACAAACGTGTTCTGAACTCAACATTGGGGCATCATAGCTCAGATGGTAGAGTGGTTGCCTGCAGTCCAAAAGGTTGCAGGTTCAATCCCAGCTCCAGACAAGCTTGTGTCCCTGAGCAAGACACTTTACCCTGATTGCTCCTGATTGCTCCTGATGGCAGATTCGGCGCCACATGGTGCAGCCTACTCCCATCTGTATGTGTGAATGGCTGTCAAAGCGCTTTGTGACCCTGGTCTAGAAAGGCGCTATATAAATAGAGATGATTATTATTATTATGAATTGATAAATGGAACTCTGACTAGGATAATTGTAAAGAATGTGTCGATACGTATCACAATACCGTGTCAACGAAACTGATACTGTATTAACAAGGATACACTTGTAGTATTGTCGAGTACTTGACTCTGGTGTTGCAGAATTTACAGACCACATGACTCTTGACGAAGTCGTAACTGATTTCATTTGTTTTTAAACCAAAATATGTCCATCATCAGATTTAAAAGCTGCTGGAGCCACGTATCTTCTCGTCCTCAGTCATCGCCTCATTATTCCTATAGCTGCGGAGGACGCAATGACTGCTGCCATCTAGAGGCCATAAGTTTAATTGTGACACAAAAATTAACAGCACAATACACAGAAATTGTTAATTTAATTTTTTTTTCTAATGTTTAAAGGAATCAAATAAATGATTTAGTAACCAAAATATGTCCAAACATCAGCTTTTAAAGCTTCACTGTATCCTCTCATCCTCAGTCATCACATTTGGTGGGATTCTGTTCTTCCTTTAGATGCTACTGTTTAATTGCAACACAAAAATGAACAAACATCTTAACCATTTGCATGTTAATTGTTTATTTTGTATAATAATAAAATCCATTTATTTTAGTTTTTTAAACACTCTTTAAACCCCAAAATAATAATCATAAAAATAAAAAATGATTTAAAGGCTAAAAAAATGAAATGTTTAAAATCAATATAGAGCATATAATTATCAATAAGGTATTGAAATTTTCTTACACCTGATATTTTATTGATACTTAACATATTGAGATATTGATGTTGGGGGAAGTTTCTCTATTATTCAAACCAAAAATGGCTTCAAGCAAATCATATTTTCATTCAAAAAAGAAGGTTCTATTAAAAAAATCTTTATATATATTTCCAGTCAAAACAAATGTACTTCCATCAAAAACGTTTCAATCAAAATAACAATTGCTTTAAGAAAAAAAGAAAAACAGTAAAATGGTTGCATCAATCAAAAAAGTTGATTCGAAGTTATTTAATAATAAAAAGGTTGCCTGAATAATAATAATAATAATAATTTTTTTATCCAATTGTTGCTTTTTTTGTTGAAGAATTTTTTTTTATAAAACGTTTTTTAAGCAACTTTTTAAAAAAGAATAATAAAGAAACAAATCTAGCTCAATAATTGTTTTGGAAACACGACTGACGTTTCTTTCATCTCTGGATTGAACATTTGAGTCGTTTTTTTTTCTCGACATTTTAGCGTAAAAACCAATTGTTACAATTGTTATCACGCAGCCAAACAACGTGACATCAACACGACTACAGTGTTTACGCAACATACTGGAGACGACACATCGACAAATATTGTCTCAGAGATGCGAGTGAGCTTTAGAATAAAATAGTCGCTTCCCATTATTATAGAAAACTTTGTGTCTTTATTCTGATGGTTCTAATGGTATCAGTATGAAAAGATTGTGGAGAAAATAGACGTTAAAAAATAAAAAATTCAATACAAGCTAAAGTCTGCCTTAAACGATACAATTATTAAAGAAGTTTGATAAAAAAGAATGGTGTTTTTTTACTCATTTATCTAAAATATGTAGAAACAGCTTTGTATTGTTACTGACGTGGAGGTTCTTTAAAAGAATTTTGAGAATTTTAATGAAATATTCAAGAATTCTAGGACTTTTTAAAGACATAACATTCTCTAAGAACGAGCGAAAAAGGAACCTGAAGCCCTGGTGGTTATTGATTATTGATTAGATAGTTTTACACACAAAGAGTCTTGAATCAATGATGTTGATTCATTATTAGTTGATGTATTATATACAATAAACTCCAAATAAAACTACATGATACATATTTTCATTCTGGATGAATAGAGTAGACACATCCTGAGGTATAATTAAATACATCAACATCATACTAGCAAGCGATGAAAGACAACACGTCGTTCAAGTTCATGTTCAATTAAACTGAGCTCAAGTGACAACAACCTTGAAGTCGACAGCGACGCAGAAGAAAAGTTCAAGTTCAGACTTAAGAATAGTTCACGCTCACATTTGGACGCCGGTAAAAGAACAATGTGACACGGCTGAGCGCACAATAATAAAAACTCAAGATGGGAACAGTTTAGGGTCAAAGTTTGAGGGCCTGGTCGAGGGTCAGAGATGGGGGTCAGAGATGGGGGTCAGAGATGGGGGTCAGAGATGGGGGTCAGAGATGGGGCTAAGAGTTGAGGGTCAGAGTCGAGGGTCAGAGTTAGAGGGTCAGAGTTAGAGGGTCAGAGTTGAGGGTCAGAGTTAAGGGTCAGAGTTGAGGGTCAGGGTCGAGGGTCAGGGTCGAGGGTCAAAGTCAGGTCTGACTCTAACACATAAGACATTAAATTATTATTTTTTCCCCCCTGTAAACATTTCTGAAAACTTTTCTTAGTTAAAAAACGTATATGCATGTGTATTTGTTTATTCATTACTTTTTATTTGATTTTTTCTTTTTTAACTCATTTTCTCAAACTAACCCTAAAAAAATATTATTTAATTTTGTTTAAATATATATTGGAGTCCACTGTATCCTCTCATCCCCAGTCATCACCGTTATAATAATGTTTTTTAAAAAATTATGATTTCATTAAATACATTTGTATTTAAGTATATGTATATATATATATATATATATATATATATATATATATCTTTTTTTATATTTGAGTCCATTGTATCCTCTAATCCATTGTCTCATGCTCTTGTGTAAACTTAGAGTACTTTTATTTGACAAAACTACTGTAAACATGTTTTTTAAAATGTTTTAATTCAACTTTCTTGTACTTTTAATGTGTCGTTTTTATGTGTTTTTATGTGGATGAATCATCTCCTCCCAACTCCAACTCCATGAACTTGTATTTAAACATGATAATTTCAACAACATAACTGTGGTGTCACGGCTCTGAGACTGACACGGGTCACGTGGGTCTGACAACAGATGGTTCTGGTGCTGGACTGGAAGATATTTGGATCAGATGGTGGAAAAAAGATCCAAATATGGAAATAAAAGACTGAGCTGCGACGACTCTTGAGAACATGCGTGCGAATGTCCAGCGTGTTCTTCCAAACAACTCCAGTGATAATGTTTCTTATTTCAAGTGATCTCGACAAAGACAAACACAAAGAAAAAGTGGAAAAACTCACTCCATGGATGCACACAATAAGCTGGGATCAGTACTCACTCATGGTGCCTGGAGCCCGAAGTTCTCCTGCCCTTGCCCGGTCACATTTTCCACAGGACTTGTTGAGGGCAGGGCCGCCAGACGCTCGCACTTAAAGTGTTGTGAGAGACAGGAAGCGGCAGCGAGAGCTACAAAGTTAGAGAGAGGAGGAGTGAAGGCAGAGACCACGGTCAAACCGGTTCGTCATGCCTGACATGCCGATGACGACGAGCCTCAGGGACCGCCCACGATCTGCTGCTGCGAGCACAGCCAACACAACCAGCTGGACGCTTGTCTACTGGCTTTACTGACGGTCTGTCACCCTTCTGTGCTGCCGGTCACATGGTTGTGGGCAAACAATCGGAGCGTCAGTCTGAAGGGATCCCGTCAAACAAAAGTACTCACAAGTTTACAGAAAAGCACAAGACAATGGGAGGATACAGTAGACTCCAATAAATATATATGTATATACTTGAATAAAAATGTATTTACTCTGTATATTTTATTTTTAACATTATTATAACGGTGACGACTGAGGATGAGAGGATACAGTAGACACCAATATATATATATATATATATATATATATATATATATATATATATATATATACTGTATATATATATATACTGTATATATACTGTATATATGTATATACTTAAATAAAAATGTATTTACTCTGTATATTTTATTTTTAACATTATTATAACGGCGATGACTGAGGATCAGAGGATACAGTGGACTCCCATATAATGTATATATATATATATACTTCAAAAATAATTTACTTTCTCAAATCATATTTTATTTAACATTATTTTTGCGGTTCATATTTAAATAAACTGTGTATACATTACATGGTTTTTTGCATTTGCAAATATTCAATACGTAAATCATGAAGAGAAAATATTGATACAGACTTAAAATATTGCGATATTTTGTTCATGATACAAATTAATATTCAACAACAACACTATTTTAATTTTAAAATATATTATATTTCATTCATGGTTTATATTTCAATAAATTATGTATAAAAACAAAATAATGTATATTTTTTATATTAACAATTAAGAAGAAAAAATTCCCGGGCGTTAGTTTATTTTTGTGTTGCAATTTAACTTCCGGCCACTAGATGGCAGAAGTCATTACTTCCTCCGCAGCTAAAGGAAGAAGGAAATCCTGCGAGATCCATGGCAATGACTGAGGACGAGAGGATACAGTGACTCAAGCAGCTTTTAAAGCTGTTGTTTGGACATATTTTGGTTTGAAAACAAATGAAAGCAGTTACGATTTCGTCAAGAGTCATGTGGTCTGTAAATTCTGCAACACCAGAGTCAAGTACTCGACAATATTACACATATATACTTGTTACTACAGTATCACAACACCAGAGTCAAGTACTGGACAATACTACACATATATCCTTGTTACTACAGTATCACTATATATCGCATCGTTGACCCTGTACAATAATACGTCTTGCATCAACTGATTCTTGTCGGTACACACTCCACACAACACACAAGTGATCAAGTCAAACAAAAGTACACTTCTTGTAGTTTACACAAAAGCAGGTCTGACACACGACAACTACACACGACTGTCGGCTGTGACCTCGTGAAGTCTACAAACATTTGTCACAAGATAAGTCAAGACGAGAATAAACCCAGCTCAGGTTGAAAATGACAGACGACGTAAAACATGACCGCGGTGAAATATCAACGCTGACATTTTTGAATCTGTTAGTAAATAAAAGCCATGAATTTAACATTTTGTTGAAACTTTGAATTTTAAATATTGTTTTTTAAAAATTGAACCATCTTTTTGGTAATATTTGAATTAAATCATTTATGTAATTCATAGTTTTTTGACTAATGAAATAAAAAAAAGAGTAAATATTTTCAAAATACATGTTATTAATATGCAGCGTTTGAAATTATTTTCCAATTATTTTAAAATATAATTCTAAATGTGTTCATTTTAAATTTGTAGTCTTTTAAATTCAATGTAAAATTTTGGTATAACAGTGACAACAGACAATACCAAAGGAGAAACGACCAATTTAAACATTTTCTTTGGCCAATCATGCAACAAATGAACACGTGACGACGATATTCAAAACAAAAGTATATTAATGTTCATATCCTGATTTATAAATATGGTAGCTTTTAAGATAAGAAACAAACAAATATTCAGTCTTTTTAATGGCAGTAAAAATGTTGAAGGAAAAGACAGGGTTTAGTTTAATAACCGTGACTGAACACCTCAGACGGTCTCAATGTCGGGATCAGCGACAATCACTTACATAATTTTATGTCTTCTTGGTTCATTTGTTCATCCAACATCTCTCTCACCTCACAAAGCTCCACTGACTCCTTTCATCATCATCACCTCAAAGTAACTCCAGAGTCTATTTGACCTTGAAATCTCACTGACTCCATTAACTGATCAGAATCACAGCAATAAAAAAGTATAAACCTCAGAAATGTGCGACTTTATTGCACCACCAGATACACGCCACACGATGGCAGCACCGCGGTTCTTTTCCAACCCGGTGAGGATGAGCAAAAGTGAGCAGGAGTATAAACGCATTAAAGTGAGAGTTGAGAGAGTCGTACCAGTGACAAGTGAAGATGTTTCTTCGATCACCAGCTTCGAGGAAGTGGGTGGAGGTCACGGTCAAGGCTGGTTTGGCGCAGGCTTGGCAGTCTTTCGAGGTGGAATCACTAATGAATTCTCAGTTTAAGTGCTTAGCAACCCGGCTTCACAGCTGAGATACGAACCCTCACTAATGCAGGGTCGACTCACTTCAAACCACAACTAAATACTTTTCACTACTTCTTTAACTCAAACTACCATCATTAGTAGGAGTGTTGTGTGTTGTGTGTCTTTTTTTGTTTTGCTTCAAATCATGCTTTTCTTTTATCATGCTTCTTTTATGGTTTATAATTAAAATAATTAAAAGTAAAATAAAATAATTATTTTTTTATTATTATTTTCTACAATTAACTTGCAAAGTTTCACAACGTTTGATCCTTTTTGGTTTGCAATTAAATCTCCTGCCTCCAGGTGATTGCATTCATTGTGTTCTCTGGAGCTAACAACAATGTAATCCTCTGAGATGACTGAGGACGAGAGGATACAGTGACTACAGCAGCTTTTGAAGCTGATTTTTGGACATATTTTGGTTTCAAAACAAATTAAAGCAATGTATATCCTTGTTCCTACTGTATCAAAATATATCATCACATAACCTATTGTTGACCCTGTATCTTGATACGATGGGTATCATGGTATGATGTATATCGTGATACAATATGTATTGTACTACGATGCATATCGTGATTTGTTGTGCATTGTGATACGACGTGCATCGTGATACGACGAGCATCGCGATACGATGTGTATCATGATATGACGAGCATCGCAATACGTCGTGTATCATGATACGACGAGCATCGCTATACGATGTGCATCGTGATACGACGAGCATCGTGATACGACGTGCATCGTGATACGACGTGCATCTTGATACGGCGTGCATCGTGATACGACGTGCATCATGATACGACGTGCATCGTGATACGACGTGCATCGTGATACGATGTGCATCGCGATATGACGTACATTGTGATACGACGTGTATCGTGATACGACGAGCATCGCAATAAGACATGCATCGCGATACGACGAGCATCGCGATACGACGAGCATCGCGATACGACGAGCATCGCTATACGACGAGCATCGAGATACGACGAGCATCGAGATACGACGAGCATCGAGATACGACGAGCATCGAGATACGACGAGCATCGAGATACGATGTCCATCGCGATATGACGTGCATTGTGATACAACGTGTATTGTGATACGACGTGTATCTTGACACGACATGCATCGTGATACGATGTAAATCAATAGATTCCATACCACTGTTATGAAAATGCATTTTTTTAAACGACTAAAAAAAGAGGTTTGAATATTCCACTGGGAGTTTTGCTTCCTCCCTTTCACTAAGAGAATGAAGCTTCCATGGAGCAGCTTCACTAACAGGATGTGACATTAGAAACAGGTCACACACACACACACACACACACACACACACACACACAAAGTTTCTCAAAGCACATTCTTCTCACTCCAGCAAAGAGCTCCTTCCTTTCACCCTGCGACGACAATCCACACTGTGCCAGATAAAAACCTCACCACTGAACGTGATGGTAAAGTATAGAAGTACATCAGTGTCATCAGAATATCACATGAACTTAACTTTTACGTGTTAAATGTTGAAACTTTTCTTTATTGAAATCTTGGTTTTGAAACACTTGATTATATTTTTTAATAATTGAAATTTAAATGTTAAATATTGTTATTGTACTGCTATCCTTCAGAATAATTCTAACACTAAATCCAACTTAATGGAAGTGAATTCTAATTGTGAATCATCTTCGTCGACCACACAAAACAAAGAGAGGTTGATAAATGAAGCAATATCTCCTCACCTGTGATGGTCTGAGCATCTCTGAAGGAGGCTGATGGTTTTTCATCCGAGCTCCGTCGACTGCTCTCGTAGACATACTCCTCGGCTCCGGCCAGCACCAGAACCCGGCTGCTCGGCCCGGATCTCTCAGCACACGCTTGCGGGCACAGGTAGGGAGGTGGTGTCTTTGAGTCCAGCTTGACGCTGAGGAGTCACTGGTTCAAAACCATGCAGCAAACATCCTGACACAGCCTCGGAGCAAAACTTCATTCAGGTTGATCAGCTGCACACCTGAGAGAGACGGACGTCACGGAACGATTAAATATATGAACATCAATGTCAATACAGGACAGTCTTTCAATCTTTCGATGCATTTGTAATATTTAAGCATTATTTGTTTCACCTCTTTTAGACTTCTCTCTATTCCAGCTATTTTTTAACACTTCTTTTTTTACTACTTTTCTTTATAGGTTATGTCTAAATATCAATATACGATCAATAATCCTGATATTTCTTCCACAAAACGAGAGCAAATGTTTAGTCAAAGTCAAATATATCATGTCACCAGTATTTTTATATTAAAAACTTCACATTTAATTACAAATATATCTTAAACAAAATCTATAAAATAAAGTGGGAAAATGATTTTCTGGAATTAATTATTAAAAAATATAAACAGTCCTTTAGTTTGAAAACTATAAATGACTTCAAATTACAGAATAAATGTACTTTCTAATAAACCACAGATGCAAATAATGAACTATACAAAAGAACAAAGTTGACAAACATTAGAATGGCAGCATTTATATATAAAGAAATAACAAAATAAAGTGCATTGTTATTGTCAAATTTGACTTTATCAATATGTATATAATATATTACAATTACATATCACATTTAAAAATATTTATATAAAATGTTGTATCAATATACATTGTCCAGCTTTAGTGCTACCTAACAAATGCACAGGCAGTAAATGTATGTTATTGTAGGTTCCACGACATTGTAGTTACACTAATCTGACACCATTGGGAGCCAAAAACAATGTTCTCAATTATATTTGAAATTATGAACTTTGTCAAGAAGTTATGATGTCATAATATGTTTATCTGTGATAAAACTCCAAATTAATTACAACAACATTTTTTATTAAATGTTCGTAACGTAACAAGGAACGTGTGATTCAATTGTTGTTAAAGTTGCGTCACAGTTTTCTTCCTCTTTTGTGTTGTGCGAGGAAGTTCTGCAACATTTTTGCCACCCTTAAAGAACTTTAAAATAGTTATGCTAAGTATTGAATGTAATTAAATGTATGTCTAAAAGTTCAAAAATAATACTATTGTGGAAACTTTACAGCTTTATAATTTAACTTTTTTTTTATTATTTTCATCCATCAAACTTAAACACATCAAAAACTGTGTCATAGAAACTCTGTGTTTCCTACAATAGTTTTTACACCAAATCCATATGATCACATTTGTTTGTGTTCATGCATGTTTCCTTTAAGTAAGTAAGTAAGTCATTTTTATTTGTATAGCGCTTTTCCAGACCAGGGTCACAAAGCGCTTAAACAATCAAAACAATATTCAATAAAGTATATACTTTAAAGGGCAAGATAAAACTGATAATACAACAGGAGTTCCAGAAAATCAAGGAAAAGCCTGAACAAATTTTGTTTAATTAATTCTTTAATTACTAATACAACGTTTTACCTACCTACCTGTATTTCATTATATTATTATATTCATGCACATTATTCATCAATAGAGCTCATCTTGAGTAACCTTGCCGTCTTTGATTACTCACGTCTTCTTATCTTTAATACTAATACGTTAGAACTATTTCTTTGTTCAAGTCTATTTTGAGTTGTTTCCTAACAAACCCATGACATCATTGAACATGATGTGATCTTTTCCTTGATCCCGCTCAAACCACTTTAATATCCAAGAACAAACCATTACCTGCATCGAACAGAAGAACCGACAGACTTCACGGTAGGTTTACATCTATTCTACTCTTCAATAACTTCTGCTCATTAGCTCATGTTTTAAGAGACTCAACATTTTCCATTTCCTGCCCCGACCTTTTTTTAGAGACACCCGGTCGAGGCCCGGTTGTTTCACTGTGGGAAGCAGGAATTGGGTCACAAAGTTTCCATTGTCTGACACATGTCTGGATGCTGTTGCTGTTGACAACAAAACATTGAGAGAGGAAACATATCGGAGCTCAAGAGGACGGACTTTGGTCGACTGTAGGACCATTAATGTCGTTTATTAACAAAATGTTGGTGGATGGATCAATAGTATAGCTATAAAATAATGTTATCAATATAATTTCTACACCTTTTATAGATACTATTGCGATATATTTTTCCTGATACCGTATGAATATTCAACCGAAACTCATTTTGAAAGAACAATTGTTTGTGAAAAACAAATATAATCCTCCGTTGAAATTAGGGCTGCACAATATAAAAAAATATCAATATCGCGATATTGGCACGTGCGATATGCATATCTAAAACATGTGCGATAAAATATAATTTTTCATTGATAAATCAATCAGTCAAATCAAGCGTTTCTTAAATCCGCACTTTGACCAATCAGTGTCACGTTCTGTAAAGTTGTCAATTTGTACTTCTATGTCTCGTTGTCGTTCACGTCTCAGTCCGTCGGTCAGCTGTGCGGCGCAGGTTGCTATGGCGATGCGTCTTGCTGGCGCGCCGACTTGGTGCAGCTCAGTATATACACGGAAGTAATACTACCTTACGATCTACTTAAACACGAGTGATCCAGTCACTCATCTCTTTCAACCTCCTTTATTAAAGCAACATATTGTAAGTACTTTTCATCTCATCTCAGTTGTTTTCTTATAAGATCGTGAACTTCCAAACAAGTGTAAACCTTTCCGTCTTCGTCAAACGCTAATGAGCTAAGTTGTTAGCGTACAAGGAGGTGGATTTATTATTGATTTGGTGATATCACGACGTGCCACATCTCTTCCATGATGTCGCTCAGTTTCGCAGGAAACTGATGCAAGTCCCATGAAACTGAGCGTTATAAGTTGTTTTTTTCTCGATCATGTCGGCACCGAAGTGCGGAAATAAATTAAAGGGAAATATCACATTGTTTTCATCCTCTAAACCCCCGGACCTCCCCTACAGTACTCGCTCCTGCAATCGACTGCGCGCGGCTACCTTTTTAGGTGAAGGAAAAAAACATCGTAATAATATCGGTATCGCAATTCAAGAAACCAATTACAGAATGTCGCGCATATTTCCAATATCGATGAGCGTTTTCCTGCGCTTCAGTTATGTAAAAGAATTACAACATGTTATTGTTCGGAAAGTGTTGTGATATATCATATCGTTGAGTGAAACATCAAATTCACCAGATTTTTGCGAATACACACCACTTAACTTTGTATAGCTTCTGCAATATCATGGATAGCAGTGAGCGCTACAAGAAAATGCACCCAGACAATGTAACAAACCTTCAAATGACTCATGGATCCAGATGGTACTTCTTACAACTTAGGTTTATCAATCAATCAGTGTCATTAGAATATTGCATAGTTGAAGTTTTCATATTGAAATTTGAATCTTTTTATTGAATTCAATATATACTATATCGAGAAGTTAAAGTTTTTTTTTTAATTAAATAACTAAATTAAATAATCTCTATATTGAAAGATTGAATTAAATTTTTTAAATTTTGATTTTTCCTTTCCAAAATTTCAAAAATACATTTTCTAAATTCAATTTTTTTTTGTTCACAGCCTTTTAAATTAAATATCAAATGTTGCTATAAAAGTGCAATCAGACACATTTGTATATTGAATTTAAACCTGAGTCTTTGTGTCTTCTCGCCTGGACTACTGCAACAGTTTATTTTCATGTCTTAACAAGAAGGATCTGTCTCGCCTGCAATTGATTCAAAACTCTGCAGCGAGAATTCTGACCCGCTCAGGTAGAAGAACTCACATTTCTCCGATCCTTAAAACTCTTCACTGGCTTCCAGTTTCTTTGAGGATCAACTTTAAAATTCCAGTTCTTACTTTCAGATCTATTCACGGTCAGGCTCCTCCTTACATCACTGATCTGATCCAGCCTTACACCCCAGCTCGGGCTCTGAGGTCTGTGGATCAGAATCTACTACAGATCTTCCTCTCTCTTTGCGCTTGATGGAGTCTACCGACTCCTTCAAGAAACATCTTAAGACGTTTTTATTTGTTCAGGCTTTTCCTTGATTTTCTGGAACTCCTGTTGTGTATATATAATATCAGTTTTATCTTGACCTTTAAAGTATATACTTTATTGAAAACTGTTTTGATTGTTTAAGCGCTTTGTGACCCTGGTCTGGAAATGGGCTATATAAATACAAATTACTTACTTACTTACTTATTATTGTATATATTATTGAATTCAATCATTTTAAAAAGTATAATACCAATAGTATTTTCTATATATTTGCTGTATAATATATTCAATCAATTTTCACTAAAAACCATTTGAGTTGTTAAATTGAACAGTTACATTTTCTGATTATTCTAATTTTTAACAGAAATAACAAGAAGAAGCCAAAGAGATGAGAGTCAGATCCTCTGAATGTCACATGCAACAAACCACTCCCTCACACTGGACACAAGTACACACAACACAAGCAGTTTTCCTTCATTTTGCCATCATCCATGTGGACAAATCATAATGCAGGGAATCGTACCGGCTGGATTTATAATGAAGTCCTGACAGAAAACTGGTTTTGTCTTGTGAAGTGAATATGGGTCAGCTCTGGTGTGACCACATAAATATTGTGTACACCACAAACTCCCCTAAATCCCTGCTGTCAAGGTCTTTACAAATGCGTCTGGAAGTGGAACTCTGTGATTCAACAGAGTGGAAGGCCAGTAAGGGTTGAGCATTTATGATATGTAGATCTACTGTTCCCACGTGCATCTGTGATCTGATGACGAGATTATTTTAATGACTTGGTTCAACACGTCTCGGTTCCACAAAGTATGTTCACAGGACATGTAGTTTATGATCATTACTTGGGGTGTTAGAAAGTATCGATTTGGTGATATATTGTGATCCTCTTTTCCACAATACTGTATTCAAATTCGACTTTATATATATATATATATATATATATAGTTTTGTTTTTTTCTTCATTTTCAGCTTGTAGATCACAGTTTAAGTGTTACCATAGTTTGTTATGGTTTATAGTTCAATGTAAAATAAAAATAAAAATAAATTCATTGTATTTTTTACAATTAACATGCAAATATTCACTTGTTAGTTCATGTTTGTGTTGCAATTGAACTTCCGGCCTCTAGATGGCAGCAGTCATTACGTCCTCCACTGCTAAATGAACAATGAAATGCTGTGAGATCCCGCGATGATTGAGGACGAGAGGATACAGTGGACTCCAGCAGCTTTTAAAGCTGCTTTTTGGAAATATTTCGATTTGAAACAAATGAAAGGAGTTACTTCTTCGTCAAGAGTCATCGTATAGTTGATCCTGTATCGTGATACGTATCATATCACCAGGTTCTTGCCGATACACACTCCTTCAATTAAATTGTAAGAGAAACTGTTATAATAAGACCGTTTTTTATTGATAGGTAGTACATAATACACTAGTAATACTCAAAGAGCATCATTTATGTATTTAGTGGGGATACGACGGGGTGGGGGGGTTAATATCCCCTAAGGCTTTCCTCACAATAGAGCCAACGAGGTAACGTAATACTTCCAACAGATGGCACCACACCCCGTCTGCTGAAATAATTAATGCGATCAATATTCCAATATCCTGTCAGAGCTGTTAAGAGAAGAATCAGGATTTGCTGAGTAGGTTTCAAAGTGAAATGTTGGGGAGTTTTAGAGATAATGACACGTTAAGAAGAATTAAACTTTATCAAAGCACGTCCTTGTAAGGTTGATACTTGTTTGAACATTTGCTTAAATAAAATACTGCATGGAAGTATATCAGTGTCATCAGAATATTGAATGGTTGAAAATGTTACCCTGTTTTGGGTAGTGATGAGATGATGAAGCTTCATGAAACAGTGTCATGTTGTTCAGAGGTCAGTAGGTGGCGCCATCACAAAAATTATGTTTCATTAGAAAACTTGTTCAAAACAAAGGAAAATAGTGCAGAGAGGCCATCTAGTGGACTTCGAAGATAATGACACTGTTTCATGAAGCTTCATCAACACCTCACTATCATCTAGTGGACTCTGAACATAATGACACTGTTTCATGAAGCTTCATAAACACATCACTAGTTTTTGGTCCTTCGGGTCAACTTGATCCTGGGAGAACACAAGGGCTAAATAGTATTTTTTTATTTTATTTAAATGTTTCCAATTGAAAGGTTACTTTTTTTTAAATTTAATAATTGAATTTAAAGATTTTGAATATATCGAAATGAATACTTAAAAACTAAAACAAGGCACCGGATATTTTCAAAATGAATTATTTTTCCTTTTTTTACACATAGTTCAATATTCTTATTCAAATAGTTAGAATATACATTTTTTAAATGTAATATGTTTGTATATGTTGCCTTTTATATTCAATATTCAAATCTATTACATAACAAAAAGTAAAATAAAATAAAATAATAATCATAATTGAAATATTAACCGTTAAATACAAGAATTGTTTAATTTAATAAAAACAAATTGAACTGTTTGAATTAAGGAATCTTTTAATTCAATTATTAAAATTAATACTCGCTGGTTAAAAAAAACGACATATTCCATAACACTGATATACTAACATACTGCTGCTGCAGAGGAGACTTGTGTAATAGCATAAAACTTCACGCACGTGAAGGTTTTGTGTGACGGAAAGTCTTCGTCAATATTTAACTCCACTGTAACTCTTGCTGTGTTTTCGTTGAAACTGAAGTCTTTGTCCAAGTCGATCATGAATGGGACGCGACTGGAGGTTCAAAAGAATCATTGATGGAAGCGTAGGATCTTCTTGTCAGGTTAGAGAGGGAAATAAAGACAGCAAAGTAACATCTGAAGAAGATTAAATAGACAGAGAGTAAGTAAAGTAAAAGTATTTCTGAAGGATAAAGAATTCAAATGTAGAAGATGTTGAGCAATAAAAACAAAACTTAGTCAAGACTTGTAAACTAGTCTAGTAAACTAACTAGGCAACACAAATATTTAGACACATATTTACAACCTTAATATAGATTTTCTTTTTAATCTAGTTAATTAATTTAGGCCCTTTTAATAGTAGAATTTATTAAAAATAACCCACAACTCAGGTTAATAATGTATAATCTACTGTCAGAATACGTTTTAAAAAATGATTTAAAACATTATATATTTTTATGAATTTCCTTCCCTCACTTATCTCTGTTGCAATTTACTTATTATTGCCATTATTGAAGTTTTTGTTATAATCTTTTGATTGTGCATTGTGTTATGATCTTTTTTTTTTTAACGTACGACTGTAATAAATCAAATTTCCCAACCAGTGAAAGAATAAAGGAATATCTTATCTTATCCATAACACAGATTGTTCAGTTCAGTTCAGTTTAGTTTATTTAAAAGGACAATATGCAGTTACGAAAATAGATCAAATAAAATATACTATATTTATCCAACATCTACTCATTATTAGGTGTGTGTTGTCAAGAATATGGCAAAACAATACGAGGATATATTAGTATATTAGAACTTGTACCAAGAAAGAACTATGAACCCCAACAAACAGTGCTGATGTAATTGATTTAGTATCATGAAGAAAGAATCTAGCAAATATTTAAGTGTATTAATTATTGTGTAATAGTGTAATAATTGTTTACACTCTTACTTATCATAGCCAGACTTACTTTACCTGGAGGGTCAGGTTTGCTGGACTCTGACCTCGTTAATAATGAGCTTCTATCTACTCAGCATGTACACAGATACTCATAAGAACACAAGACAGAAAACTGCTGAAATGAAAACTGTGAGTCTGAAGGTTGTTTTTACACTTCTGAGACCTGCTGAGTTGAATGACTCACTGAGTCGTACCGACTGTGTTCGATAGGTCAAAAAGATAAAAGCGCACCTGTGGGACACGATGACATTGAGCCCTTCCTAGAGTGGGATTTGAACCAACATACAAGCTCTTTTTCTGCCATTTAGTGCACAAACCATTTATCTTTTATTTAGGAGTGTGTATTGTCAAGAATGTGTCGATACGTATCACGATACAGAGTCGGCGATACGATATATTGTTATGCATTATGATATATATACTTATACTGTAGGAACAGATATATATTAGTAGTATTGTCGAGTACTTGACTCTGGTGTTGTAGAATTTACGGACCACATGACTCTTGACAAAGTCGTAACCGCTTTCATTTGTTTTGTTCAAACCAAAATAGTCCACTGTATCCTCTCGTCCTCAGTCAACGCCGGGATCTCACAGCATTTCATTTTTTATTTAATTGCGGAGGACTTAATGAATGCTGCCATCTAGAGGCCGGAAGTTTAATAGCAACAGGAACATGAACTAACGGCGTGAATGTTTGCATGTTAATTGTAGAAAATCCAATCATTTTATTTTACACTTAACAACTATAAACCATAACAAACTACGCAGACACATAAACTATGATCTACAAGCCAAAAATGAAGAAAAAACAATATAATATTATATAAGTCGAATATGAATACAGTATTGTGAAAAAAACATATATCACCTTATCAATATTTTAAGTAATGATATCACTGTATCCTCTCGTCCCCAGTCACCACCGGGATCCTGCAGGATTTCATTGTTCATTTAGCTAGTTGTAATGACTACAAAAATAATAATACAAATGTCATCGATAAAGTGCCATTAAACAGACACTATCGTGGCAAAATATATACGTTTATTGGTATATTCTTACTAATAATTCATCACAGCTTCAATAACTTTGTTCCTCTTACTCTAAGAAAGAGTATGTGTTTTTGTTATTCGTTATGACATCAGTGATGCAGGAGGATGGGAATGTTCCGGATTCAAGATCTGCCGCTGATACCGAGTATCATCTGCTTGGTCTTATGTTTGAAATAAACAGCAACTTTGAAAAAAATAACTGTGTATTCTTAGGCTAACACGGACTTGGATGTTTTTTGAACGACGTTAAACTAGCTTAAACCTCAGAGACCTTTAGCCTCCTAAACCTGGATAACTGTAAACAAAGGCTGATGTTGGTACAACAAGCTGGAACAAGTAAAAAGTACTTTCATGAACACGTAGAACTACTGAACTCAAACGCACAATAATGTGGTTTAATACAACTTAAACTAACATATAATCAACAATATAAACAATAAAACAAAGTCATTATAACATAAATACTCCTCTTTACATAAACCTCTTCACTCATCTCACAATATCCACATATAGCATGTAAATGTAGTATTTTTGTAGAGAAACTACCTTTTATTTAAAGACTAGTATTTATTTAACAGTTGACTGGATGAAAGTATAGCCGTTTTAATTGACATGTGCCCTTGTACTACTTTGTTTTACTGTACGTGTGTTCCAATATTGTAAAGATATCGATCTTGCGATAGGAAATATGAAAGAGGACATTTATAACACAGTAAACAATAAAATTAATTTCGTGAACGTAAAGTTAAAAGAAGGTCGTAAATTCTGAGGTCTCGTTCAAACACATCGCGTCATTTTTATTTAGCAATTTCCGTTCGTTTGTGAGTAAAGTTCCACTAAAGCTAAACAAATAAAGTCAGTTTAATAGAATGTTACAGAAATATCTTCTTTTAAATGTAGTTTACAACCAAACGTTGAAGACTATCGAACACATTCCTCGAGCACCTGCACCTCGAATAAAACATAACCTGCAGAAAAGAACTAAAGAACTTTAACTTAGGACATCTTACCTTTTTCAACACTTTGGGAAAACTTTCTTATTCCTTTTAATAGACATTAACACTTGCACTTTTCCTTAAAGACTTGGAAAAAAAAGACTTTAAATGAAGTTGCAAAATGTATATCGAGTTCGAGTACAGCATTAACCTCGATAAAAGACGAGAATAGAGATGGATATGTTGATGTAAATAACTTTAAATCGGACAACGTTCATCTCTAACAGTGTCCAGAACATTAACAATACACCGGAGGTGAGTCAAAGGAAAGTGAATACCACTACTTCCGTCCGCGCGACTTTCAAAATAAACCAAACGTCGCTTCATCGCAAACTCGGTCGATATTTAAAAAACAAATGTCGTTGTTGATATTATATTATTACATTTATTTAAATCCATGTGAAATGTTAAACGTCTGGCCCTGAATTTGAGGCGACTTTAATAAATTACAACACGTTTTATATGCGTTAGTGTTTGCGCGTTCGTAACTAGGCAACCGTGGAGTGAACCATTTTGTAGAGGGGTTTAAAGTTTTAAATACATTTGTTAACGCCGTTTAGAAACATGATTAAACTAAAAACACAGTACAACGCTTACTATAGACTATATCACGGCATTGACATTTTGTGATGTCCCAAATGTAATTTTTAAAAAGGCAAGATATAATTGTCAAACAATGTTGACCCCTATTGGTTACTAATGGTAGGACGCCGGCCGAGTTTCCGGTATGGATCGAGGGTTTTTGAAAACACAAGCTTTGGTTCAGCGACACATATACATTTGATTTTAGACTTATTTTACTTTTCATTCAGTGGACGAAGATTCTGGCCAGAGTTAGACGCTATTCTTGTTATTCTTGGTTGTAATGTTGGATTAGGACTTTTGACAATTTATGTTTAGAGTTAAGTAAGTAAGTAAGTAAGTAAGTCATTTTTATTTGTATAGCGCAAGTGATATTTATTTGCATTGTTGTTGTTTTAATATAACGCTGATGATGTGTTTTTATCAATGTTTACCTCGTGTACCATCTACAGATAGAAAAATTATTTACTAAGTAAAAACGACACCTTGACTTATATATTAGGATGTCATCGTAGTATGCATTAAAGCTATTTCTTGTTTAAAATGGACGTTAAGTTAGACAGAAACATGCTTTTAATAAAAGTATATATTTAATCTTTAATTATTGAGTAAATGCTAATTTAATGAGTTTATAACAAAGAAGATCATAGATTGAAATGTCAGTTATTCAAGTGATGTCCTTTTTTTTCTGTCTGATCACATCATTTTAATATCATTTTAAAGCAGTGATCAACTCTTTCCTTCTCTAACTCCAGATGGAGAAGTTCGTGGTCTACGAGGAGCTGGGACGAGGCAGAGGGTCTGTCGTCTTCAAGGCCAGACAAAGAGGACATCTCAACTATGTCGCCATCGTCCAAGCTGAGAAGTCCAAAAGACCCGAGATAACCAACCATGTAACACATAAACACACCTTATAGCACAACTTGTAGATGCCCTCCAATAATGCCTTGCTCCTGGGTCAGATCCGCCTCTGCCGTGATCTGGACCATCCAAACATTGTGCGTTTCTACGATCAGCATGTGACGTCCAAGCATCTGTGCCTGGTGGTGGAGCTGTGCACAGGTGAAGATCGCACACCTTTGACCGTCTTCATATGTTTGAATCCCTTCGTGATTCTCTTCTCAGGCGGTTCCCTGGAGTCTCTGATCAGTGAAAACGAAGGTCTGTCGGAGGACATGGTGCGCAAGTGTGGGTCTGATGTGGTCCGAGGACTGGAACACATCCATAAGTCTGGCATCATCTTCTCAGATCTGAACCCTGCCAAGGTTTGTGAACATACGTGAATTTTAAATCGACCTTCAAGATTGACGGTGTTTGTTCATGTTTGTGTTGCGAACTTTACTCATCTGTATGAAATCTAGTGATGACTGAGGACTAGAGGATATAGTGAGTCCAGCAGATTTTAAAGCTGATGTTTGGACATATTTTGGTTTAAAAACAAATTAAAGCAGTTACGACTTCGTCAAGAGTCACGTGGTCTGTAAATTCTACAACACCAGAGTCAAGTACTCGACAATACTACGGATATATACTGTATCAGTATCACTATATATCACATCATTGTATTGTGATATAAGGTAAGGTAAGGTAAGGTAAAACTTTATTGATTGAAATTGTTTTTTCCAACAGCCAGCAATTTTCCATAAACAATACAAAATAATACATAAAAATAAAATAAGAAGAAGAACATAAAGAGGAAGAACAAGATGACACAATCTAAGTCTAAAGACAAAGACAAAGAACATAGGTCAAAGAAAAACAACAAAGATAAAGGATACAAAGACTAACATAGAACAGAACATCCAGATACTCTCACTCCACTCCTGCCCCCGAACTCAGAATTGTACAATTTAATAGCCCGAGGAATGAATGAGTCCCTGAGTCTACTAGTGTTGCACCTGGGTAGGAGCATTCGTGCACTCATTCTGCTTCTCTGTTCACTGATGACAGTGTTCATCATCCATGATGGACAGTAGTTTGTTCAGTGATCTCCTCTCAGCAACTGTCACCAGTGAGTCAAAAAATATATTTCAGTGAGTGAAAGTGTTGATATGTATCAACACTTTCATTAAAATTAACATAGTTTTTGTTTCACTCATTTTCACTTGTTTATAGGTTTATTCTTTGAGTAAAATTGACTAAAACAAGCGTCGTGACGTGTCAGGAGTCACACAAGACAAAAGCAAAAGATTAAAGAGACTTTCAGCCAATCATGGGACACGCTGACCATCACATGATCAAGTAACTTGGTACTCTATTGGTCTTGTCTGGCAGCAACATTTTTATATTGAATTTAATTGGAATATGCAAAAATGTTAAATTTACAACATTAAACTCTATGTGTCACAAATTAAAAATTCATTCACTTTTTTATTAAAAATATATAAATATATATATATATATATATATATATATATATAAACAAGTCATTTACATTGATGCAAAAAACATAAACTAATTCAACCTTTTTAAAATAGAAATGATTAAATTCAATTATTCAATAAAGTAATGCAATACTTAAAAAAACAATATAAAAATAAGAAGTTTCAAGATTTGAACTGTTGAATATCCTGAATTCCTTTAATTAACTATTATGAACTTGTTTTACTGTTTGCTGTCCGTTCAACGACAGATCCTGCTGGACGTCGACGGCACGTTAAAGTTCTCCAGCTTCTCTCGGGCTCGAGCCGACGGAGACTCCAAGAGTTTCTACCTGTTGCTCTCCAGGTGTGAGGGAGCAGGAGAGGACAAGGAGGCTTTAGATGCGCTGAAGAAAAGATTCCAAGGTGAGTCTGATGTCGACGACAAGGAGCTGCTCGACGGACTGATGATGTCGAAGCTCATGAAACCTTCTTCTTGTCTCAGGTTCACCAGTTTACACGGCCCCGGAGATCTTCCTGGGAGCAGAACACAGCGTCACCTCAGATCTGTGGGCTCTGGGTTGTGTTCTCTACTACATGTACACAGGTGCTACACACACGCCATGCATTCTGGGTAGTGAAATATATCACATATATTCATGTGTATTTCAGGACGACCACCATTCTACTCAGAGAGTTATTTTGAAATCAGGAAAATGATTCTTCAGCAGGAGCCGCTGCCTCCTAAACAACGAGGTGAATATTGTGTTCAAAGTTTATTTATTCATGTTAATGTTAATATAATTCATTCACCTTGGGATTATGATTTATTATTCAGTAATAGATGTAGAAAAGTAATTCTCTATTGAAAATATAACATTTCAAATGTTGTTCTTTTATAAGCATTGACTTTTTAAATTTCAATATTTCTTATATAAAAAAAAAGGTTAAATCTTTACATTTTTTGCAATAGTTCATGAGAAGATGCTCAGTATTTTTCTATTATAATAGCGCTTTTTTTAATTATTAGAATTAGAATATCAAACTTTAAATGTTGGAAAAATACATTATTTAAAAAGGAAATTTGGTTTTTCAAATAATCAACAAAAAAACCCTTATAATTAAATCTATAAATATTGAAAAGATTGTTTTCAATTATTTAAAATATATATATATATATTGAAATAATAAAAATCTATAATAAAATAAAAAATGTCCCAATTTTTAAAAATGTTGATGTTAAAAAGAAAATGTTTTCCCTTCACAAAACACACATCTTTCAATTTTTGTAACTATATTTGTATTTGTTGTTTTATTATTTATTTATTTATTTATTATTACATTGTTAAGTGTCTATTGTGTCTTGGAGCTGAAAAGATGTTTGATTTTGATTCTTTGTGTCTTCCACAAATATAGAAAATACATTATATATATATATATATATATATATATATATATATAGTAATGGTGGTCTGATGAAGCTTCATGAATCAGTGTCATTATCTTTAGAGTCCACTAGATGGCGTATCTGCACTATTTGTTTTGAACAAGTGTTCTAATGAAACATCTTTTTAAATTGATGGCGCCACCTACTGACCTCTGGACAACATGACACTGTTTCATGAAGCTTCATCAACACATCACTAATGTTTATATATTTTTTAACAAACCATGTTTTCAAAGGTGCTCGATTTCTTCCATCTTATCTTAATTTCTCTTAGTGCCTCCGGCCAGTCGTCCCAGTAAGGATTTCGTAAAACTGCTGAGAGGTTTACTCTACAAGAATCCTAAGAAGAGGTGAGTCTTAAAACATCATGAAGGTTTCTACACTTCCTGTCCTGAGCGTCTGGTCTGGCAGATTAACCTGGCCCGAGATTATCCAACATCCTTTCTGGACTCTGAAGAACAAGGAGGAAGATTCGGGAGCTCACAATGAAAGGTTGGTTGTGACAGAAGGTGAAAATAATGTAATGTAAATGATGATTTGAGTCGTGTTGTTGAACGTCTCCACAGACTCACACGGACACACTGACCAGCTCTGGTCCGTTCAGTCGCTGGTGTCGAGAGGAAATCAACTTCCTGACAAACAATAACCGACAAAAGACTTTTCAGGAAAGAAAAACCTCTCGTCTGATCCTGGACGTTGACTTTGTCACGTGAATCAGGTTTTATCACTTTTTATAACATGTCAGGACAATAATCTCTGAAATATTCATGTTTAAATTCTGCTTTTATATTTAAATGTCAGTAATTTTTTCAAATAAATGTGCAAACAAATATATTGTAGTTTTCCAGACGTGTCTTCTTACTTTGAATACACTTGTAGTTGCTGTGACGTTCAAATGTAAGTATTTGAACTATCAGTATTAGTGAGACATTTAGAAAGAATGATGTGAATCAGAACATTTGTTTTGTGTTGATGAGCTTCATCAACACTTCATGTTGTTCAGAGGTCAGTAGGTGGCGCCATCAGTGTAAAAATAATGTTTCATTAGAACGGTTGTTCACAACAAATAGTGCAGAGACGCCATCTAGTGGACTCTGAAGATAATGACACAGTTTAATGAAGCTTCATCAACCCATCACTACATCACTACCATCTAGTGGACTCTGAAAATAATGACACTCTTTCATGAAGCTTCATCACTACCATCTTTTTTTTTAAATCCCTTATTAGAGGGGAAATTTTTCACACATACTGATGGCACACTTGCGCCAAGTCTACCATCAGGACCAATCAGGGTAAAGTGTCTTGCTCAGGGACACAACGACACAAGCTTGTCTGGAGCTGGGATTGAACCTGCAACCTTCTGGACTGCAGGCAACCATTCTACCATCTGAGCTATGTCCCCCACGACTCTGAAGATGATGACACTGTTTCATGAAGCTTCATCAACACATCACTACCATCTAGTGGACTAATTACATTTACTGCCAGTATTGCAAACACAACACACAGACTATTTTTTTGGTGTTCACAAAAATACAATAAAAATAAATAAATAATATGAGATGTTTGCAACATAATGCAGTAAAAATCAACAAGTGTATAATTGTGTATAAATGTGAGTCGGATCTTGACAGAACAGGTAGAATAAGTTATTTGTATATAAAAAGATAGTTTGGCGTGGTGAATTATATATATTGCAAAATTAAACTACATTATATACAATATATAAAACAATTCAAAAGTATAATTTATTATCTAATTATTATAAACATGATATACAACATTTTATCAAATTCCATATTTTTCATCATTCTTTCACTGAGTTTAAATGTTATTGATAATCATAATACTTTTTAAATGAAGCTTTTTATGAAACTTTTTTTTTTTTAACAATAATGAAATGAAAAACTTAATTTAAATATTTAAAAAAAGTAATTGGAAAAAAATCCATAAATTCAAAATAAAAATAAAATCGTTAATATAATAGTGCCAGCATTTTTATTTTCCTTTTGGTCATGTGTTCTCAGTAAATACTACTCACGCGGATATAAGAACACGGAGAGCAAACGTATACATGTATCTATACCACCATCTGCTGGACGATTTATGAATGACACAGCATACGCTGTACATTTAAATCAGAAGACGAGGATTTGCACTCGCTGCACGAGAATATAAACACAAACTAAAACAACTTGGGTTTTTAGTAACATGTCGGCATAAAATGAATTAATTAAATCAATTTAAAAATAAACATTTGAGTGGATGAGACAGAATGCTAATGCTAATTCTTAAGCTAATACACAAAGCTTTGTGGCCCAAAAATTAATCTAACAAACTTTCCGGGAAGATACGAAAGATGATGTGAAAAAACATATTTTAGCAAAGGAATTCGACCGACCACAAAATTAAAAATAAAAATAAATGAATCTATACCTGCTCGGACTGAACCTAGAGAAGTATGTGAGTGATAGAGTAATAATAATAAAAATATTATTATTATTATTATTATTCATAATAATAATAATACAAATGGTTGAATTTGGCATTAAGAACTGTTGAAACTTTTAATTTATTTTTATTTCAATGTTTTAAGCATCAAATTATGTGAAAGGTTGAATCTGTATTTTATTTTGTATAATGATTTAATTAAAAAAAAAATGTACTCATAGTTTGGTATCTCAAAGTTGCTCGGTACTCTTTTGGTCTTGTCTGGTGTGTTTATTATAAAACATTTATATTTATACATTTATTTTGAATTAAAAAAAAAAACGTTGTATAAAAAAAATAATAATTTAGAAAATTTATATTTATTGAAATGACTGGAATCAAAATATCAAAGTATTTGTGTTAAAAATTTGTTTTAAAACATTCATTTTTAATTCAATTATTCAATAAATAATTATATAGAGAAATAATTGAATTTAACTAATTTAAAAATAGATTCAATGCTTAAAAAAATTGTAATTTAATTTTATATTAAAAAAAATGAAAGTTTCAACATTTTAAATTTTAAATTGATTCAATATTCGGATATAGTTCCATAAAAAGTTCTTTGAAATAAAAGCGTGTTAAATACATGATGTAGACAAATGTGTTCAACTCTCACCGGTATTTGATTTGAATGTGACTAATATTGTCCTCCGATATATTAATAAGAAATATTCTCAGTTTTGCTTTGTTTTAAACGATGACGAGGGAGGTGAAGAAGAGAGTGCCGGAAGGGTGGAACAGACGACGGTATCAGCCAAAGTGTGTTTTTGAATTATTGGAATTTGGATATCAAGCTATATGTGTAAAAATACAAAACAAAAATAAATGCAAATATACGAAATGTTTAATTAAATAACTTTAAACTATCAAATTCAACCATTTAATATCGAATATGTTTAAATAAAGTATTCAGAAATCAATTCAAGACTAAAAAACAAACATACATTAAAATAAAAAATGTAGTTAATAATAAACAGATGCAGATTAGCAGCTCTACACTAGTAAATAGTCAATAAAAGTCAATAAATTAAAAATGAATAAACAAAATTAACTACATTAATTAAATTAAATGAAAAGTTGTGTACATAAATTAAAAAGTATTAAAAATGAAGTAAAAAAATAAAATGGTATTTGAATCTGTATGAAAGAAATACTTCTCAATGATGACTCTTCAATAATTATTTACTTCTGTTGAAGTCACGTGTGTTTGGTTTATTTAGTTTTAGTCCTAAAAAATTAAACACAGATTTTGGATACTTTATTTAATCTCCACCAGGGGGCACTAAAAACCTACAATTCACCAGCATCGTTTCACTTGATTGACTCAGCCAAGTTTGAAAGTTTTGAAGACTAACTTTAAACTTAACTTGTGAACAAAAACAGCTTTATTTCTTATTCATAGTCTGTTTAAAACACAAAATAAAAGACATCAACGTAGAATGTTGACCTGTTTTTAACCCAGGATGCTAAATTATGTGAGGAAGTGAACTGAAAAGTGCAGTTTTTGTTGTGTAAATACACATATTTTCATGGAAGTCTGCAGGATGTTGAACTAATGCGACGTAAAAACTAGTTTTCCACGGATGTCGGTCGTTCCCTCCTGTGTTTGATCCTTCATCCTGGACATTTTTCCTCATCGTTTCCCCTCTTCTTTCTCCTTCTATCTCGCTCTTTATATCGCGCCGATTATCCACCAATTCTCGGCTGATGATTCCGTGTCTTCTCGCCACTTCTTCTGACACTTTTCTCCGCCACTAAGTCGTCACAGCGAATTACAAAATGGCCGACCGTGGCACAGCAGCGGCTTCCTTTTCTTTGCGGCGCCGTTGTCTAATAGAAATGGCGGAACGTTTTTTCCTCTGCGTCCCGCTTTTTTACTTCCTCGCTTCCATACGATGACCAATCGCTGTGAAGGAAGAAAAGAGCGACGTTTGTGTTTGTTCTGAATGTGTGTGTCTTCACAGCGCAAACATATAGGTGTGCGTCTCTGTGTGTGTGTGTGTGTCGTTCTTTTATTGTGTTGCAATTAGGTGACCACGGAAAAAAAGCCAGACTTTTATCTTTTGCGACGCGGTGTGTGTTGGTCTCAGCAGGGGGTCTCCAGCTGCAGCGCTGATGATTGGAGTGTCAGGGTTGGGCTTAGTTACTATGGTAACCGTTACATGGTTCGATCAAACCCCCTCCCAACAATATGTACACACACACACACACACACACACACACACACACACACACACACACACACACACACACACACACACACACACGTCTGTTTGTCTCATTCTTGTCCATGGTCCAAATACTTTGTCTCTTCTCCGTCCAGTCCATCTGTCTTCGTCCCTCAACTCTCTCTCTCTCTCTCCGAGTCTTTCCTTCAACATCCTCCAGTTCTTCTTCTTCACCTCCTTCACTTTTTTCACTCGAGTGTGTTGTCCACGTCTCACCAGCAGGTGAAGGTTTGAAGTCGCTCCGAAGGTTTTTCGCTGCCATCTCTGGAAAGACACAAAACCATCTCCAACACTTCACGACACGTCTGTTGAGTTTGTGTCGATCCTCCAGTTTTCACCGCTTTTCGTGACTCACAAGAATAATGACAACATTATTTGAGAAGTTTATATATGATTAATCAATATGTTTCGATTTGTGTTTGTGTGTATACTTGTGTGTGTCAGTTATTACTTTTGTGTATATGTTTGCTTGTGTGTGTTAATTAGTGGGTGTTTTTTGGTGTCTGTGTGCATGTGTGTGTTTGTTTGTGTGTATGTGAATGTGTGTGTTGGTTATTGCTTGTGTGGGTATATGTGCTTGTGTTAATGTGTGCGAGTTTGTTGGTGTTTGTTTGTTTGTGTGTAAGTGAATGTGTGTGTTGGTTATAGCTTGTGTGGGTATGTGTGCTTTTGTTAGTGTGTGAGTTTGTGTCTGTTTTTTAGTGCGTGTGTTTGTTGGAGTCTGTGTGTATGTGTTAGGGTGTATATGTGTGTGTGTGTGTGTGTGTGTGTGTGTGTGTGTGTGTGTGTGTGTGTGTGTGTGTGTGTGTGTGTGTGTGTGTGTGTGTGTGTGTGTGTGTGTTGGTTATTGCTTGTGTGTGTATGTGTGCTTTTGTTATTGCATATGTGAGTTTGCGTGTGTTTGTTAGTGTGTGTGCATGTGTGTGAATGGATTTTGTATTGATCTGTATTACTTTGTAACCATGACTCAGCAGATTTAACGGCTCTGATCAACTAATGTGTAGATTTAAGTGTATGTTGTTGTGATGTGTGACTCTATTGTATCATCAGTGTGTGTTGTTGTGATGTGTGACTCTATTGTATCATCAGTGTGTGTTTGTACAAAACTCTGTTTTCATTGAAATATTGACATTAGAAAATGATCTTAAGCTCCGCCCACTGAAAACACTTTGTTGTTCTGGAGATGAAATCTTGTTGACCATAACCACACCACTCTGCGGCCAAACATCAAGGTTTATCACCGCGCGTCATCAATCACTGAAGTCTCCACCTCCAAAGGACTTGTATAAACAAAGCAGGGCGTGATTACAGCTGGAGGAGGAGTGAAGCCATTATTACGTCATTATGGACTCTCGTAACCTCTCGTTTGCCCAGATTTCACAGCAACTTTATAAAGAAATATGTTGAAAACATGGTCAAGATGATGAACTTACTGCATCTTCAACAAAGAGTTTACTGTTGTGATCAAAAACTTTTCTATATTAACTTGAAGTTGTTAAGTGTTCTTGAACGATGACTCTTCGCTACAGTGACAAATGTTGTTGTGAGGATGGATCCAATCTGGGTGAACAGATGTTTGGAACATTTGTGAGAATACAGAAGAGACTGAAATAATTACGACTCTAGACCTGTTTTATAATCAATCCTAAATCAGCAGAAAAGTCATAATCGTTGAATGATGAAGCAGGAAAAAGTGCAGCCACACAGATGGAGAAGCTGAGTTTTTAGTGGAGCAACTTATAAATATAAAAGTCTGGATACAATTTAAAAATCTAATTAAGTTTTGATTTGAATTACATTGAAATCCCGGTGGTTCCCAACAGTCCGTCTGCTCATCCCAGCAGCTGCTCGTCCGCCTCGGAACCAAATCCCACAGTCTGGAGCTGAAGTGTGTTGTTTGTGTTGAAGTGTGTGTCGCTGTTTGCACAATCTGAAGGAATGTTGATGGAGAGATAATGACCACGTGTTCCGGAGAAGAACTATTCCGTCGCTTGTTGAGGTTTTTTTATTTCGGCGTGAGAACAGCCGAGAGTCTCGGCCACAACTCAGCCATTTATTTCATTAGTGCGTCCACTCGAAGAGAGAATACTTGTTTTTTTCTCAATATCATCCCGACAAGTTGTAGAAAGAGACAAGAAACCTTGAATGATCAGAGAAAGAAGAGAAACAGAGAGTTTGTTTCAAAGCATCACTGCTTTAATGTTGAAAAAACTACATATGTATCAAGAATGTGTTGATATGTATCACGATACAGTGTCAACGATACGATAAATAGTGATACTGTAGTAACAAGGATATATGTGTAGTATTGTCGAGTACTTCACTCTCTTTTCATTGAAATATTGAAATTATCAAAAATTATCTTGAACTCAGAGCCCACTAAAAACACTTTCTTTTTCTGGAGATGAAATCTTGTTGACCATAACCACACCCACTCTGCTGTGATTGGTCTTGTTTGTCACCGCGCGTCATCAATCCTGGAAGTCTCCATCTCCACGGGACTCGTTGTATAAACAAAGCGTGATTACAGCTGGCTGGAGGAAGAGTGAAGCCATTATTACGTCATAATGGACTCTCGTAACCTCTTGTTCGCCCAGATTTCAGAGCAACTTTAGATAAAAGTAAGGTCATTGTGATAGTGTAGTAAGAAGTATATATTTGTAGTATTGGCGAGTACTTGACTCTGGTTTTGTGATAGTGTAGTAACAAGGATACATGTGTAGTATTGTCTAGTACATGTCTCTGGTGTTGTGATAGTGTAGTAACAAGTATATATGTGTAGTATTGTCGAGAACTTGACTCTGGTGTTGCAGAATTTACAGACCATGTGACTCTTGACGAAGTCGTAACTGCTTTAATTTGTTTTCAAACCAAAATATATCCAAACATCTGCTTTGAAAGCTGCTGGAGTCACTGTATCCTCTTATCCTCAGTCATCCCCAGGATCTCCGAGGATTTCATTCAGCTGCATAAGACATAATGACTTTTGCCATTTAGTGGCCGGTTTAAATGCAACAAAAAAGTGAATTAACTTTTTTGTAAATAAAAAAAAATCAAAATTATTTTATTTTATTAAAACTGAATTGACCATAAAACAACTTTGATAAGTATGATATAAAGTAAAATACAGTTTAGTACTCATCAATACTCTTTCTTCCATCATGAAAGAAGCTAGTTTGAGACTTAAAGACTTAAAGAAGAAAACCTGGGAAGTGAACGAACACACAAGATAATAAGAAAGAGCAAGAAAAGTGTTTACATGAACTGAGCTCAGGCCTGTAACTTTGTGTACAACACTTATACAAATATCATCAATCTCATACAACATGTTATTATATGAATGTAAACTCTCGTTACACGGTCGGATGAAAGAAGCTCAGGATGAAGTCGTTACGAAGCAACAAGAATATATTGTTGTTTTTAATCCACGATACCGTATCGATAATTATCAGCACTGTGTTTGTTTTTAACAAGTGTATTTTTTTTTAAAAATTTTTTGGTTTTCACATCATGTATTTTTACATATATCTTTGTTGGTTATATTTCATTAAAGTTTTGTAAAATAATTTGATTTCTTTTATTTATTTATTTTACAATTAACATTGAATTTTCCACAGCAGTTGTTCATTTTTGTGTTGCTGTTATACTTCCGGCCACTGGATGGCAGAAGTCATCACGTCCTCTAAAACTAGAGGAAGAATGAATAAGATCCTGGTGTTGACTGAGGACAAGAGGATACAGTGATTCCAGAAACTTTAAAAGCTGATGTTTGGACATAGTTTGGTTTGAAAACAAATAAAAGCAGTTACGAATGAGGGCGAGAGGATACAGTGACTCCAGCAGCTTTTAAAGCTGATGTTTTGACATATTTTGGTTTTAAAACAAATAAAAGCAGTTACAACTGAGGACGAGAGGATACAGTGACTACAGCCGTTTTTAAAGCTGATGTTTTGACATATTTTGGTTTGAAAACAAATAAAAGCAGTTACGACTGAGGACAAGAGGATGCAGTGACTCCAGCAGATTTTAAAGCTGATGTTTGGACATATTTTGGTTTGAAAACAAAAGAAAGCAGTTACGACTCAGTCAAGAGTCATGTGGTCTGTAAATTCTGCAACACCAGAGTCAAGTACTCAAAAATACTAAACATATATATTTGTTACTACAGTATCACTGTGTACCGTATTGTGATAAGTATCATGGTAAGAGATTCTTGCAAATACACAAACCTACAATGAGCAAAGAAATTCGCAAGGAACATAACCAAATTTTTGTTTCTGTTTTTTTTATTTTTATTAAAACTTTCTCTTTCTATGAATAATCTTTTCATGCTACTAAATATATATTCCTTTTTTAATGTTTTAATAATTAATCAATCATAGTTTTACTGCATTAATTGAACAGAAACAACATTATTTTCTGACCCTAAAACTAAAATTTAAAGTTCTATTGCCGACATATAAATGTTTAACGATGTTCTCTTTCATTCGGGTCATCGTGTTTATATGTGGATGAGGTTTAAAATCTTTCATACTCGGTGAAAATATGATCTGTAGATGCATTTATTTACAATTTGAGCTCCTAATTAGAAACGTTTCTTCTTCATTCTGAGGCCAAAGCACAGAAAAGTGTATGATGAGGGAAATGAAAAAGCTTCTGACACACGACTATGAAGAGAAAGTTGCAGATTTAAAGATCACACGGAACGGTTTCCTCGTACTTTAAGCCAAAGTTACTGGACCATACGCCAAATTACAAACAGAAAACAAAAAAACAAATCTTCCAACTAATGCATTTTAACAGAGAACAACATCGCTTACATTTACTCCTAAGGTTTTTAAAGTTGGTTTATTCCTTTTTATGTTTTAGTTGAGCATCAGTTCTGCAGTTGCCTGTTACTATAGAATCAAAATACGACCATCTAGACCAACTAGTTTTGAAGACTGTACATCTATGAGTGTAAAGAATTTAAATGTGTCATTTTAAATTTAATATTTTTAAATTTGTTCTCTTTTAAATTCAATATTAAAATGTTGATACAAAAGTTAGATCAAGTAGTTCAGTACTCTGATTTATAGTCTTGTTTTAATATTATTCCAATTAACAAATATTGTTTAATTTAATTGTTTTTTAATTAAACCCTTCAATTATATAAATTATTTCATCCTTTCTTTCAAATGTATTGAATGCTTCTACTTAATTAAATTAATATTCAAATGATTTGAAGTTTCAACATTTGAAATGTTACATTAATTCTTATGAAACTGATATACTTCGTCGATGATGCGTATCGTGAACCCTCACATAAATCTGCATTCTGGTTTGTGAACTTTTTATCTTGTTTCCTAAGAACTTGATTTTAACTGTTAAGTTCAAATATTAAGTTAATTTCAACCTTTCAAATGTAACTATTGTACCAACGTTTTTATATTGAATTTAAAATGCTACAACATGAATAATATTGAATTTAGAAAATTAACTTAATTTAATTATTGGAATTATAATATTAAACTGTAAGCGTGAAAAGATAAATAATTAAGTTTAAGTATAGTGTTTTAATTAAATAAATCGTTTTAACATTTGAAATATTAGATTCATTTAATATTTTGATGACACCGATAAAGGTCAATATCCATAATCCTGCCATCAATGCTGGATGACCTTTGACCCAAAGCCATTTTTTTCTGAAGATGAATCAAACTTTGAAACTTTTGTTTCATCAAAGATTTTTCATGTTAAGCGTCCAGCTGAAGTAAGTGTTAGCATCAAGTGTTAGCATCAAGTATTATTATCAAGTGTTAGCATCAAATACTGTCATCAAGTGTTAGCATCAACTGTTAGCATCAAGTATTATTATCAATTGTTAGCATCAAGTGTTAGCATCAAGTATTATTATCAAGTGTCAGCATCAAGTGTTATTATCAACTGTTAGCATAAACTGTTAGCATCAATCTGTGGTACATGTACTGAACCACATGACTCTTGACATTTGTTTTCAAACCAAAATATGTCCAAACATCAGCTTTAAAAGCTGCTGGAGTCACTGTATCCTCTCATCCTCAGTCAAAACCAGGATCTTATCATTCTTCCTCTAACTGCAGAGGACGTGATGACTTCTGCCATCCAGTGGCCGGAAGCAACACACAAATGAACAAATGCTGTGGAAAAATTCAGGGTTAATTGTAAAATATTAAAGCTGCCCGAGTCAGTGTATCCTCTTGTCCTCAGTCATCGCTTCTGTTTGTTTCTTTAGCTAGCATTTAGTGGTTAGGTTTAATGGAAACACAAAATGAAGAAATGCTGTGAATATTTGAATCTTAATTGAAAATCCAAAAACATCACAAATAATAAGATATAAATTGAAACAAACCATAAAACTGCCATACATTAAATAAATACATTTTAAAACAAATATTTGAGGGGGGGGGAATCAATACTGTACTATACTGTGAAAAAACATTAGTATCAATATTATTGTGTGTATTCTTTGTAATATCTAATATAATACAAAAAAAACCAATACCCCTATATCTTATACTTTACTTTACTTTTACTAACATATTGTACTTTTCAACCCTTATTCAGGTTCATTTTATGTCTCATTTATAGTAACAGTAAATAAACATGTAAATAGTACATCTGTTTGACTGTAGTTTCTCTTTCACTCAGAACAGTGTCGCGGATGAAAAAAATGTCACATCCCTTCATCAATTAAACGAACAGATCACAGTCCTGTTCACATGACCCCCGATAGAGGTCGTGACCTCACCTTCTCCTCCGAACTTTGACCCTTTGTCCCTAAAGTCGGCGTCTCCTCCTTTTTTTCCTTCCCCGCTGCCCCTGCACCCCCTCTCTCTGCTCCCCTCCTCTCTCTCTCTCTCTCTCTCTCCTCACCCCGTCTTCCTCTGCCTCTCCATCAGCAGGAGAAGAGAGTTTCCCCAGAGGGACGTTGGTTCGTTTCCCGCTGCCGCCTACACCGGCTTAATGAGGAGCCTGCGGGAAGGGGTCTCTGTTTTTGTGTCTGTGTAGCTGTGACTAAGTCTCTCTCACTGTGTGCGTGTGTGTGTGTGTGTGTGTGTGTGTGTGTGTGTGTGTGTGTGTGTGTGTGTGTGTGTGTGTAGCAGGGGATCCCTATGAACAGTAATGATGAGGCAGCTGTGGGGGCCTTAAGCGTTGTTTGCCAGCTGCAAGTCAAGGGCATGCAGAGCAGTCGCACACACACACACACACACACACACACACACACACACACACACACACACACACACACACACACACACACACACACACACACACACACACACACACACACACACACACACACACACACACACACACACACACTTACCTGCATCAAACACAACCCTTTACTGCTCAGCAGCCTGACCTCACCAGCAATTAGGACCCTCCAGACACACACACAAGCGAAAAACGCAGTCAGAAATAAGCTCCAGCTATTTTCAAAATGCTTCTTCTTTTTTTTTTCTTCTTCTTAACTTTATTCCCCTCTTCTCTGCGTTCTCGCTCCCTGTCATCACTTTTGCCATTTAATTATCCCTCGTTCATATCTGCACCCTTTTCACGGGGGAAAGGAAAAAAAACAAACTTAATTATGGCCTTGATCCCGAGGAAGAAATGACAAATGACGGGTCGGGGCAGGAAACTGGGATGATGGCGTGTACGATTTAAACTTTATTGATATGTTTTTGGATACAAGAAAAAAAAAAGTCCTGCAGATGTTTGAGAACAAAAATGTCAAAATACACATTTCTTAAATATATTCAACATGAACTCTGTTGACTTTGTCGCTCACTTTAACTTTTTTTACCGACTCATGGGAAATTTGAGGCCAATGTTAAATATTTCAAAAATGGATGGACAAAATTCTTCAATAAGAATCAATAAATTAATCCGCAAAACAAACACATTTCTAGTGATGTGTTGACACATAAGACAAACACAGGAGTCCCAGAAAATCAAGGAAAAGCACAAATAAAAGTGTCTTAAGATGTTTCTTGAAGGAGTCAGTAGATCATCAAACACAGAGATCGTTCCAAAACTTAGGAGCAACAGCCTGCTAGGATTTCTCTCCTCTGGTCCTGAAGCGTGTTCAGGAACCATCAGTAGATTCTGATCCACAGACCTCAGAGCCCGAGCTGGGGTGTAAGTCTGGATCAGATCACTGATGGAAGGTCTGACCATGAATAGATCTGAAAGTAAGAACCAGAATTTTTAAGTTGATCCTGAAAGAAACTGGCAGCCACTGAAGAGTTTTAAGAATCGGAGAAATGTGAGTTCTTCTACTAGAGCAGCTCAGAATTCTGGCTGCAGAGTTTTGTATTAACTGCAGGCAATCCTTCTAGTTTAGACACAAACATTAACTGTTACAATAGTGTAAACGAGAACAAACGTATGGATTATAAACTCCAGATCATGTTGTGACATAATTTTCCTAAGTTTAGAGATTTTTCTCGGTTGAAGGAAAGTCTTTTGTCAGTTTTTACAGTGATTTATATCATATAACCAAGTTTTCTCAGCTATATCGACTTAAATATTTTAATAAATACTCACAAAAGTACTAAATCAAAAGACGTTGAATAATTTTTAGAGACTAGAAATGATGATCAAAAAAATATATTTAAAAAAATTGTTAGATTCTATATGAACTTTGACCTCATTAAGGGGCCACAGACGTGTATTAATGAGTGAGATGAAGTTGAACGTCTACGTTTAAACCAGTGTAACGACGACGTCCTTCACGTCGTCGACTCTCGACGCCAGGAAACATAGACTCGAACCGGAGCGACGGCTGTTGTTCCGTTCCCTGGGAGGGATCAGGGGGTCTCAGTTGTGTCACCACTGCAGGAATGAATATAGATGAAACTGTGGTTCTGCACAGTTGTCAGCTTGTAGCTTGGGTTACTTCATTACCACTGGGAGTGTGCAGGGATGGGGGTGACAGGAGCAGCGAGAGGCGAGAGCAGGTTGACTTATTTATCATTATTGAGCTGTGAGAGTACAATGCTGGAAACACACACACACCTACAGAGAGAGCCTCAGGGACCAGACACTCACACCTCCTTCCATTACTTCCTCCTCATCCCCTGCTTCTGCTGCTTCTTCTCATGGATGAACAAGTACTTTTTCTCCACGCAGTCGTCTAAATAGTCTCACTTCGTCCCAGCGGCGCAGCATTTCCTGGAGTTAACAAGCCCGGTTGCTCGGCTCGCTTCTCTTCCACAGGCGCTAATTAAAAGTTGTTGCCTTCGCCGTGCACCTGAACTCTCGTGAGATCCCGCGAAATCACGTGAGAACATCTCCTGCCAAGCTCCGGGGGCCTCGTGGAGACGGTTCATCTCCCGCGGAGCAGTTTTTACTGGCTTTTATTTCCTCCTGAACGAGAAGTTGAATCAAACGAAAAATAATTGTATCAAGTTATTAAAGAGTGATCAAATTGATTAAGATATAATTATATACATTTCATTTTTAGTATTCAAGACTGTACAAATAAAGAAATGAGATACTAGTCTGTTTATGCTTCTAGTTTACTGTCAATCATTCATTTTTTATTAATGCAATTTTGGTGAATCCTTTTTTTTTTTTTACAGTAAATGTTTTATTTTCTTTAAGGCCTCCAAATCGCATTTTATTTAAACTTTAGCTTTTTTTATGGTTTATAATTCAATAAAGTAATTCGATTTTTTTTAATTAACATCCAAATATTTAGGGCATTTCTGTTTTGCAATCCTGCAAATCTCAGCATTGACTGAGGAAGAGAGGATACGGTGGACTGCAGCAGCTTTTAAATTGCTGATCTATAGAAACAGATGAGGACTTGAGCCCCTCTTCACATCTTCGGGAGCTTGAGAAAATATCTATACAATTATTTATTGTGATATGTTATTAACGATGCTGTACTTGTATTTAACATCAATGTATCGTTCTGTTTTTTTGTTGTCTTTGAAATATTTTTTTTAATTTACAAATAATATGCAAATATTCACAGTTTGTTCGAGTTTGTGTTGCAAATCAACTTCCGGCCACTAGGTGGCAGCAGTCATTACACCCTCCACAGCTAAAGGACGAATAAAATCCCGCGAGATCCTGGCAATGACTGAGGACGGGAGGATACAGTGGACTAAATCAGCTTTTAAAGCTGATGTTTGGACTATTTTTTTTTTAGGTTTCAAATTATGTTTATTTTTATCATCGTTCTTTAAACCTTGTGTCTGGGTCAAGGTATTTTTGGGGCCTTTGACCCAGACATAAAACAAGGGTTAATAGTTTATAGTTCAATAAGTAAAGAGGTAAAATGTTTTTTTCAATTTACAATTAACATGAAAATAATCACAGTGTTGGTTCATAGTTGTGTTGCAATTAAATTTACCGCCTCTAAATGGCAGCAGACATTAGGTCCTCCGCAGTTAAAAAAACAAACAATGAGATCCCTGCGATGACTGAGGACGAGAGGATACAGTGAACTCCACAAACAAATGAAAGCAGTTACGACTTTGTCAAGAGTCATTTGGTCTGTAAATTCTGCAACACGAGAGTCAAGTACTGGACAATACTACAAATATATCCTTGTTACTACACTATCACAACACCAGAGTCAAGTACTGGACAATACTACACATATATACTTGTTACTGCACTATCACAACACCAGAGTCAAGTACTCGACAATACTACGTATTTATGCTTGTTACTGCACTATCACAACACCAGAGTCAAGTACTCGACAATACTACACATATATACTTGTTACTACAGTATCACTAAATATCGTATTGTTGACCCTGTATTATCATAAGTATTGTGTAAACAGATAATTGTGAATTCACACAACTCCATTATTTTTTCGGTGTATAAATTTAAACAAATTATTATTTCCATTAATTCAAGTCATAGACGTCCAAGACTGAAAAAAAAGGTATTTCGGTGGATGTTGTTTTGCATTAACTGCTCAACACGGGAAGGTCACGTGTTCATAAATGATGAAAACACATGTACAATTTTGTGAAGAGCTTTTTTAAGTTTTTGCCATTTTTTAAAAATCAAAATTACACTTTTTAAATCAAGATTACATTTTTTAATTCAAAATTACATTTTTCAAATCAAAATTACATTTTTTTTTTAAATAATTTCAAGATTAAGTCAAATCTAGAATAAAAAAACAAACAGGTGTGTGTGTGTGTGTGTGTGTGTGTGTGGGGTGGGGGGGGGTGTGTGTGAGTGTGTGTATGTGTGGGTGTTCCTGTGTTGCAATGGAAAGATTTCAAATGTGAATCTACACAACAGGGTTCATTGTTGAAACGGCTCAGGTCGATCCTCCCGGAGAGAAGAAATGCTGCTCCAGCACTGAGAGCACAGAGGAGGTGGCTCGGGCACTCTGGTCCTGGACATCTCCCTGGCGACGTGTTCTGGGCCCCGGGGCAGACTCAGGATCTGCTGGAGGCATCACTTCTCTCAGGTGTTCTGGGAAAAGCCTCTGTTTTGCCCCCAAAAAGTGCTGGAGGAGGCTCCTGTGAGGAGAGTCTTTGTTTAGAGAGTTGACCCGTGACAAGGACCTGTGACGAATGATTGAAGTTATTATTTTACCACGTTATTGGTAAAATTAAATAATTGTTAATCAATAAATTAATTTATAACTAAATGTATTGTTATGAATGTATGCATTTCCCCAATGTGGGACTCATAAAGGTGTATCAATTAATTAATTAATGCATGACATTTTTTTGTTAAAGTCTTATCTTTTTTGACACAGAATGGTTTCATTTATAATTTCCATGTATTTCATTATTCCAACATATATTTATTTATATATGTGTATTTATCTTTTATCCATTTCCCTTTAATACTTTTAATCTCTGTGATGCAGTTAAACTTCTGACCTCAAGATGGCAGCAGTCATAATGTCCTCGGCAACTAAAAGAAAGAATAAAATCCGGCAAGACCCCTGTGATGGCTGAGGACGAGAGGATACAGTGGACATATTTTGGTTTGAAAACAAATTAATGCATTTACGACGTCGTCATGTGGTAAAAATCGACCTATTTTTACCAAGAAAATTTGTAAAAAAAAAGAAAAAAAAAAAAAAGGCCAAAAATCAACGTCTCTAAAAATGGTAAATAATGTCGGAAAACTAAAGTATCAAATCCACGGACCGTGTTAATGCAAATAAATGTTGCCCAAATGTGTAAAATTTTGTTTTTTGAAGGCTAAAAATAAGGCACAAATCGACCTATTTTTACCACGAAAACTTGTAAAAAAGCCCAAAAATTAGCATATCTAAAACGGGAAATAATGTCGGAAAACTAAAGTATGATTTCTGACGGACCATGTGAACCCAAATAAATGTTGCCCAAATGAGTAGAACTCTGATTTTTGAAGTGTCAAAAAAGGGTAGAAATCAACCAATTTTTACCACCAAAAACTAAAATCTCTGAAAATGGGGAAATATTAATATGCAACTTCAGAGTCAAGTACTCGACAATACTTAACATATATACTTGTTACTACAGTATCACTATATGACGTATCGTTGACCCTGTATCGTGATAAACACATTCTTGACAACACACACTCCTCCTCAGGTGTGCAGCATTAAAACGTTTATGATAAGTCAAACTTTTGAACTCGTGTCAGAATAAAGAGTTTCCAGGCTGTGGAACATTTGATTTTTACTGGTGAAGCAAATGTAATTTTCCCAAGAGTGTCATATTGTGTAATCACTGCGGGTCACGCTCCGCTACACACCAGATAGTCCTCGTTTCTGATGATATCATCATCGTCTGCACAGATTAGATCTTCGCTCGCTGATACGCCCGCTGGCATGTTGTATTTTAATTTGAGTTACACTTTTATTGTGTATGCACAAGTCGTCCCGAGAGGTTTTTCCTTTCCTGGCCTCAATTCTCCCCGAAAAAAAAAACCAACCCCACATTGATTATGCAAACGAAGCTGCTCGTGAAATCTTAGCCACACTCTGATATCGTAACAAAGGACAAGCAGAGATTTTCACACTTTTAGTTTCTCGTTTAAGATGAAGCAGGATTTAATGGAATCCGTCACTTAATTGTTTTGGGAGAGTCGGCGAGTTCACCGGGCGTCCACCTCGGCTCGCACTCATCAGCATTAAGAAGCCTTGAGGACCCTCGGGCTGACCACAAATGTTCAAGTACTTGTGCCTCAGCAGTTTATGGGCTCCCTCAGGTCCGACGGGTCTCCAGGTGTCATCCTTGACTTGATGAATCCAGAACAATATTCCCAGTTACTCAGGTCAGCGAAAACATGCAATTACCAGGTTAAAAAAAAAAGTCTGCCAGTACCTTGGACCAAATTAAAGTTTGGACTGAATTAAAGTTTCTGTTTCCAGAAACTAATTGATTTCCTTAATTAAAATGATTGAGAGAGATTTAATGTTTATTTGATGTTCGTGTTGCGTAGGTTTACTCCGGGCACTCTGGTTTCCTCCCACAGTTCAAAAATTGAGAACGTGGGGAAATTGTCCGTAGGTATGAGTATGTGTGTGAATGGTTGTCTATTTTTGTATGCCCTGCGACGGACTGACGTCCTGTCCAGGGTGTCCCGATCCTCTCGCCCAATGAAACTGGGATTGGCTCGAGTCTCCCCACGACCCCCCATAATGGAAAAAAGTGGTAGAAAACAAATGAATAAATGTATTGTGACAGTATAGAATTATAACAAGTATTCTGAATGAGACGTTCCTACTTTAGATACACAGTTATTATGAGTATAACGTTACATAGCGCTGGGTATCATGGCTAGTTTCCTTAAACGAATCATAACGTTCTGAAATGATAAACTTTGGTGCATCTTTAAAAAATGAAAGTAGCTTAACTTTATTACGATGTACTTTACTCGAAACAGTTCTACTTCATGCATGCTCTGCCCTCTACAGACTGTCACTATGGGTTTCTTCGAGATTTTCCCTGTGGTTACCTGTGTGAAAAAATTATGCTAAATCTATTTTTTTTAAGCTGCCTTCAGTTAGTTACTGCCATGTTTAAGGCCAACCTGAAGCTCCGTCCACGATTGATCAAAACAGTCAAAAACACCAGCAACATTCTCACAATCTTCGTCGTCTCCACGCACTTCATATTCTGACAGTATCGCTCCATTTTCCTTCAACCTTCTCGGCGTCTCTGAACCCTGGCAACTGACCTCGTCTCCTGTCCCTGAATCTTCTATCTGTGGAAGTATGTCTCGTGCTTCCTACACACTCCTTCCTGCTGCTGGTCATCTCCCCATCTTTCTATTCAAAACTCTGTCTCTGCCCATGCCCTTGAGCCTGCTTCTGTCCTCAGAAGTCGGTGGGAAAACTTTGGGATTTTCCCCAGTCGACGCTGTTTAATCCCCACCTTTCTTCTCCATTTAAGTTATGTGTGGTTAAGAAGCTTCTTCATTAGTTTCTCTTGTGTCTTTGTGCATCATTTTTTTTTAAAGCTTACATCCCTGAACCTTGATGTTTTTTAGTTATAATATACACAGTATTCACTGACTCTGGCTTATTCCCTTGACTCAGGCCAAAGAGGTCCTGTCCCAGCTACACAGGGGAAACTTGGGACACCTTATTATATTCACGTATAACCAAAGAAAGTTGCTTTTACATGTTTTCAATTTATTAATATGTTGTAATTGATGTTTTAAAACCATGACAACACAAGCAAAGTAACAAATAATTAGAGAAGGTAAAAAAATGACTCATGAATCATAACCAAAGCAATTTTCCCAGAAAAAAAAATCATAGTAATTAATTAATGCTTGAAAAATGTATTTTCAATGTATTGTATTACATTTAACTGGTTCAACCCTTGTTATGTAATGTGTCATTCACCTTCTCCCTGAGTCAACACAATGGATACCACAAACATATTTGTTGTCAGGCCTTCGGGTCACCTTGACCCTGAAAAAACGAAGGGTTAAAGGGAAAAAATAATTTAGTCTCAATCAAAATAATCTGAATCAAACTGCAAATTGATTTATATCATTTTAAGAGTTATGCAGGTTCACTAGGTTACAGGGTCACTGACGACCTCTTGGTCACTTCAACTCAGAATCCTAAAATGTAAAACGAATATTGTCTAAAATGTCATCTTTGTCTGCCTGATTGAGGAACTTCACAAAAGATGTTCCAATGACGGTTGAAGGTCATCGACAGATGATGCAAAACTTCTCTGTGTCTAGAAATCTCTCCATGAAAATCAAAACCAGCACTGAGGGAGAGTTGTTAGATTGAATTTTGTGTTACAAAAATTAACTCTTTGGCAATCTTTTTTTCTGCCTCGTTATTTTGTTAAACATTTAATTAACTAAAGACCCCTAAGACACGACCACAGGTCCCAAAAGACCCCCTGACCCCGACCAAGATTCCCTGGCCCCTAAAACTCGCAGTTGAATCCGAGGGCTCTAGTTTTTGACCCTAAACCCCTTTGTCCTCGTTCTTGAGGCCCCAGGTGTTGGCGAGGTGTTTCGCAGCCAAGTCGAAGTTCGGGGAGGTCGAGTATCTTTTCAACCTAAATACTAGTGATGGTCTGATGATGCTTCATGAAACAGTGTCATTATGTTCAGAGTCCGCTAGATGGTAGTGATGTGTTGATGAAGCTTCATGAAACAGTGTCATTATCTTCAGAGTCCACTAGATGGTAGTGATGTGTTGATGAAGCTTCATGAAACAGTGTCATTATCTTCAGAGTCCACTAGATGGTAGTGATGTTTTGATGAAGCTTCATGAAACAGTGTCATTATTTTCAGAGTCCACTAGATGGTAGTAATGTGTTGATGAAGGTTCATGAAACAGTGTAATTATCTTCAGAGTCCACTAGATGGTAGTGATATGTTGATGAAGCTTCATGAAACAGTGTCATTATCTTCAGAGTCCACTAGATGGTAGTAATGTGTTGATGAAGGTTCATGAAACAGTGTAATTATCTTCAGAGTCCACTAGATGGTAGTGATATGTTGATGAAGCTTCATGAAACAGTGTCATTATCTTCAGAGTCCACTAGATGGTAGTGATGTGTTGATGAAGCTTCATGAAACAGTGTCATTATCTTCAGAGTCCACTAGATGGTAGTGATGTGTTGATGAAGCTTCATGAAACAGTGTCATTATGTTCAGAGTCCACTAGATGGTAGTGATGTGTTGATGGAGCTTCATGAAACAGTGTGATTATCTTCAGAGTCCACTAGATGGCGTCTCTGAACTATTTTCCTTTGTTTTGAACAACCGTTCTAATGAAACATCATTTTTAAACTGATGGCGCCACCTACTGACCTCTGAACAACATGACACTGTTTCATGAAGCTTCGTCAACACATCACCACTAAATACCCAACATCAATTACGTTTAAAACAAGATAAACAAGAGATTTTTGTGATAATAATATAACAAATTAAAAAGATGTTCCAAACACTCCAAGTCAGGCTTTTTTTCTGGCCGAATGTAATATTCTCTTGGTCGGCAGTTTTTTCGACTGGTCGCAGTACACCGTCTACAAATGCTCCAAATGTGAGTCCAGTTCCACGCGCTGGATATTGCATGACAGTGTGAGGGGGTTCAGCGCCAAGGTCTACTGCGCCTCAGGCACTGTGGTTTTGTTGCGCTTCTGACCCGGCGGATCACCCGCCTCCCTCCACGGCTGTTGAGTTGTGCTGATTTGCAAGCGAAGCGACGGAGGGACGAAGATTGTACCAGAGGGGGCACGCAGCCAAAGACAGCCTGCCGGAGAGGGGGGGACGGCGGGGACCGACAGAAAGAAAAAGAGGGATCAGTGTTGTGGGAGATGGCAGGAAGTCAGAGGGGCAGAGAGGCAGAGTTGTTCTTGGAGGGAAAGGAGTAGATGGCATGAAGTGAGAGACAGACTTCCAGGCCAGAGCCCGAGGAAATGATTCATGAGCCTGAACACGACGATGCTTCTGCTGAAAGTGATGAAAAAAAGTCCATGTGTGTCCACGTGAGATGCTCGTCCATCGGATGGGATTTTTCCCTGCTTTGAATGAACCGAAACCTCCTCGTTGAAGAGTTAGAAACATGAGCTTTGACTGCTTATCATTCCAGGACTGACCATCTGCAAATAAAGCAGTTTTTCACCGACATTTCCCTCGTGTCGTTCTTAGCTTGAGTGCCTTCAGCGATCTCTGAGATTCAACTGTCAGGAACAGAAATCCAATTGTTTTTACGTCTGGAAAACTGACTTTTAGAAATATTTTCAAGACTTTCACGAGCACTCGGACCCATTTGTTACCAGGCCATAGAATTACTGTTATACTGATTCGTACTTTCTGAAAAGTAAAAGTAATTAAGTAAAAAGGGTTTTATTTTGAATTTCTTTTTAATAACTAGCAATAGCATTTGACTCTAAAAAGGTCCAGACAGACAAAATAAACCTGTAAACCAATTAAAAAAGACATATGAACTCCATACAAGACCATCTTATTACAGAAAAAACATTGCAGGACTCCTGCTGACTTTATACTTATGATTTATTATTATTATTTATTACTATTTTATACCAAGTTAATCTTCAGGTCCGCATGTGAATATAATTAAACCTGGTCACGGTGCAAAAAAAGAGGTTGGGGACTCCCAATTACACATTTCAAAATAAAACATTTGACTTCTATGGCAGTGGTCCCCAACCTTTTCAAACATAGGGCCCACTTTTAATTCTCAGAAACCTTTGCGGCCGACCTCCGACCCCATAAAGGCATTATAATACTTATTTAAGTTTGTCTTGAACAATTCCTCATGTCGAGGCTTCAACACAAGAGGGACGTTACAGATGAGCAGTATGAAGGTATTTAGATGTTTTTAAGTGTCTTTTTGGACGAAGACGAGGCAACTGAGCTCCTGTCGCTACATTAAAATTAACAATCATTTTTGTCTATTACTCTGAAAATAATCCAAACTCTTAGTCGACATGAAGGTGAGTAGAAATTGAGAAGTTTTTGGGGTGAACTAACATTTTAAGTCCATTTACTATGAAGCTTTGTGGGTGAATACTATTAAGCTTCTAGAGAAATACCATGAAGCCTCGTGGAGAAATACTATAAAGCCTTGAGGAGAAATACCATGAAGCCTCGTGGAGAAATATTATGAAAACTTGAGGAGAAATACTATAAAGCCTTGAGGAGAAATACCATGAAGCCTTGTGGAAAAATATTATGAAGCCTTGAGGAGAAATACTATGAAGCCTTGTGGAGAAATATTATGAAGCTTTGAGGAGAAATACTATGAAGTCTTGTGAAGAAATATTATGAAGCTTTGAGGAGAAATATTATGAAGCCTTGAGGAGAAATACCATGAAGCCTCGCGGAGAAATATCATGAAGCCTTGAGGAGAAATACTATGAAGCGTTGTGGAGAAATATTATGAAGTCTTGAGGAGAAATACTATGAAGCCTCGCAGAGAAATATTATGAAGCCTTGATGAGAAATACTATGAAGCCTTGTGGAGAAATATTATGAAGCTTTGAGGAGAAATACTATGAAGCCTTGTGGAGAAATATTATGAAACCTTAAGGAGAAATACCATGAAGCCTCGCGGAGAAATATAATGAAGCCTTGAGGAGAAATACTATGAAGCCTCATGGAAAATTGAGAAATACTATGAAGCTTTGTGGATAAATCTTCATGGAGAAATACTATAAAGTCTCTGGAGAAATACCATGAAGCCTCATGGAGAAATACTTTGAAACTTGTTGAAGAGATTCTTTGAAGCTTTGTTGAGAAATACTATTAAGCCTTGCACAGTAATACTATGAAGCCTTGCAGAGTAATACTATAGAGTCTTGTTGAGTAATACTACAAAGTGTAGTCGATAGATTGTACCAGAAAGTCCTTGCAAGTATGTTAAAGGAACAATTTAATATTTGGAACTAAATTAAAACTTAAAATGAAATATCTGCCGGTTTTGTATCTAGTAACAAATCCATGAGTACTTCATACACAGTCAAGGTAGTAACTGAGGAAAACTCCTTCAAGGATCAGGATTTATTCCCTGAAATCTTCTGACTCGCGTGTTTAACTTTTGTTCCTCCTTTGATGATCTTTGTTGCTCTTTGAGGTGATTAACGGAGTCAGACTGGATGTCTGACGCTGATAGACGGCGTCTGCCGCCCCGGCGTTCAGAACCAGGTGCACGGGCTTCTGAGGAATCCTAATGACAGAACCAGACCACATCAGACACCCGTGAACACGTGACCCGGGACTTCGTGTCGTGGCAGCTCTCATGTTTACTCGGGGCCAGGTGCGAACATGTCGGCCTGTGAAGCTGCTTTTCATCTGGAATCAGAGGGTTCTAAGTTTCCGGCCCCGGGTGCTCCAGTCAATCTTATCTGTCAGCAGCAGGTCCTTCAGAACCGGGGCGGACACGGATCGTAGACCGAGACGCTGAACGACATGATGAATTCCAGGATCCAACGTAAAGTTTTCCTGATGACAACAACCTCTCACGAGATACTTAGTGAAGCGTGTGAGTCGTCGATGAAACTTCAAACTGAAGAAAGACACCTCGCTGAAACTGACCTCACGACCCATCTCTCCCTGTCCAGTGGGGGAGGGGGGGGGGTGTGTGCGGTCATAATCATCCGGACGGGGGGATTCCCAGGCTTGTCATGTCTGCCTCAGGTTGTTCTCCTCCTTCTCTATCTGTTTAGATCATTCCATCACCAGCGTCCTTCCTTCCACTAACTATCAAAAAACGATGACGTGCAGGTTAAGTCTAAAAATAAACTGTCAAATGTATATTTAGTCACAAAAATACCATAAAATGTATGTTTTTAACGTGTCAGGATTGAAAATCTCTCTCGAGGCGGATCTGAACTTAGACTTTGTATAATGTAAACTGTATTTTTCGGACCATAAGACACATTTTGTTGTACTTCTTTACTGATGCAATGGTGCGGCTTCGTAGTATTACTCAGAGAGGTTCCTGACTACACCTTAACACTACTGAGCCTCGTGGAGAAATATTATGAAGCCTTGAGGAGAAATACTATGAAGCTTCATGGAGAATAACTATTAAGCCTCTAGAGAAATACCAAGAAGCCTCATGGAGAATTATTATGAAGCCTTGAGGAGAAATACTATGAAGCTTTGTAGAGAAATACTATGAAGCCTCATGGAGAAATGCTATGAAGCTTCGTAGAGAAATACTATGAAGCCTCGTGGAGAAATACTATGAAGCCTCATGGAGAAATACTATAAAGCTTCGTAGAGAAATACTATGAAGCCTCGTGGAGAAATATTATGAAGCCTTGAGGAGAAATTCTATGACCCCTCATGGAGAATTACTATGAAGCTTCGAAGAGAAATACTATGAAACTTGGTGGAGAAATACTATTAAGCCGTGCACAGCAATACTATGAACCCTTGCAGAGTAATACTATAGAGTTTTGCTGAGTAATACTACAATTCGTAGTCGAGTAATACTAAGGATCATTGTGGAGTTATACTATGAAGCCTCGGAGAGTAACGCTAAGGAGCCTTGTGAAGTAATACTACAGAGCCTCGCCAAGTAATATTGCGGATCCACCCGGTGTGATACTATAGAGGCTCATGGACTAATAATACGAAAGCCTTGTGGAGTAATACTAGGAAGCCTGCTGGAGTAATACTATGAATCCTCACAGAGTAACAGCACAGAGCTTTTAGGAGTAAAACTTCTTAACCTTGTGCAGTAATACTACAGAGCCTGGCCGAGTGGTACAAAGAAACCTTGTGGTCGTACTTAAACATGTTGAGTGTGTAACTGGTTTGAGTATTATGAACTACATACAGACTACATCAGATCGAGGTCAGCAAGTACAACCAGAATAAATACATAAGGTGCTTTCATAGATACAGTAGGTCGTCAACTTGAACATTCGTCAACTAGTTTTGAGTCAAATACCTGAAGCCCCGGATTTAACACATACAACCGTCCACTGTCTGTGTTCGATGGCGTCATAGGTGGGATGGCGAGTTCAAGGTCATGCTGCGAAAACCTTCCGTTGTCTAACAGAGGACGAGAGAATGAAAAAGAGAATCAAATGTTTTTGCACTGAAGCTCAGACTGAGGACAAGAGGAAAGAACACAACAGCCTTAAATCAGCTTTAAACCGCTGCTCTTGGGCATTAAAAACATCCTCTACACACAGTTTGATTAAATTTCCAGGAGATTTGAGTGGAACACGAGTGAAATATAATGAGTGTTCCTGGGATGGAATTGTTCCCTAACCAGCAAGAAAACAACTTTCTCCTCTCGCTTCATTACGACAGAGTTTTTTCCTTGAACCAGCGACTTGTTTCTCATCGCGACGGCGTGTGTGTAGTCGCTGGCAGGACTGCAGACTGTTAAACACATAGACCGAGCTTCTCCCCCGTGGGCTCATTAGTGAGCCGGCCCGCGTGGCCCGAGGAGCGCTGGAACAGACCATCGGACCGGCTCCCTGAGGGGGGCCCGAGGATTCATTATGTGCTCACTCTGCAGGGCCCCCGGTGTTAGACACACAATGTAATGGCCTATATTGGATTAATAGGTTTGTGATTCGAGCCATCAGCTCTGATCACAGATGTCCGCCGTGGATTTAATCCGCTCGGAAATGTTGGAATACAAATGTTCCGCGCGTGAGAAGAGGAAATACATTAGATTCATTTACATTTATCGGAACATTGTTGGTCGACGGAGCTCAAGTTATAGCTGTGGAACAAATGCAAACCAGGTTAAAATAGATGCTGACCCTTTGACCTTAGTGCTGAACACTAGAATTTGTGTTTCTTATTTGAGTTAGTTATTAATCATTACTTAATGTATTATTCTAGTAATTTTATGTTATTCTTATTATGTTATTATCATTATTGATTGTTTTTTTTTATTTTTATTATCATTATAATTGTGTATTTTTACTTCATTTCATTTTTGTTTTCATCAATATTTTGTTTATAATTGTGTTTTTTTATGTTATTATTATGTTATTATCATTGTTTTACGTTTATTTTAATCATTTTTATTATCATTATTAATTGTTTATTTCATTTATTTTTCATCGTTATTACTTCTTTATTCATTTATTCTTCATCTGTGTATTTTTACTTCATTTCATTCTTGTTTTTAATCGTTATTTTGTTTATAATTATGTTTATTTTATTATATTTATTATCATTATTACTTGTTTATTTTATCTTAATATTATGTTATTATCATTATTTTACGTTTATTTTAATCATTGTTATTATCATTATTAATTGTTTGTTTCATTTTATTCATCATCGTTATTACTTGTGTATTTTTACTCCATTTCATTCTTGTTTTTAATCGTTATTTTGTTTATAATTATGTTTATTTTATTATATTTATTATCATTATTACTTGTTTATTTTATCTGATTATTATGTTATTATCATTGTTTTACTTTTATTTTAATACTTTTTATTATCATTATTAATTGTTTATTTCATTTTATTTATCATCGTTATTACTTGTGTATTTTTACTTCATTTCATTCTTGTTTTTAATTGTTATTTTGTTTATAATTATGTTTATTTATTATCATTATTACTTGTTAATTTTCACTTAATTTCATTCTTGTTTTAATCAATATTTTGTTCATAATTGTGTTTATTTTATCTTATTATTATGTTATTATCATTATTAAGTGTTTATTTCATTAAAAAACACACAAGTAATAACGATGATAAATAAAATGAAATAAGGTAAGGTAAGGTAAAACTTTACTGAGGGATCAATAAAGTTTTACCTTACCTTACCTTGTTTCCTTTTATTTATCATCGTTATTACTTGTGTATTTTTTACTTAATTTCATCCTTGTTTTATCATTATTGTGTTTATAATTGTCTTTATTTTACACAACCATTCACACACACACTCATACGAAAAAATAAAACTCACAGAAAATAAAAAGAAACTTCACTAAAGAAAGACTCAAGGATTCAAACCGGCAACCTTCATAATTTGAAAACCCTGAAGCAATATTGATTAAAGTCAAGTTTTTATCCTTTTGACGAAAAAAAAATCATCTTCAGAAACACAATGGTTTCCTAAGAGATCTGACTTTTCAACGTCAATGAAAACATTTGAACACACATAAATGTATATAATATCGTCTTCATGTAGAAACATATGCTCCGTAGGTTTTACTCACTGATGCAACGCAGAGAAAGACTTTTCTAACTTTATAGACGCAATCGTTTCTTTTCTTCTTAAATCACTTTTCTTTTGCCACAAGCTCAATAGAGCAAAGACTTTTAGGGACAACTTTTCTACTTTGAGGTCAGGATCTGTTGAGTTCACGGAGTGTTCATCTTTCATTAATGATGGGTGTTAACAGTTTAAAAATATGTCTTGATGTTTTTGTTTTTGGTCAAACTTCTCATTTTCTTTCATGTTATTTTGTTTTCTGTCATGAACTGAATGTCAAGTGTAAGTGAGAGTCTCAACCTGAACAAAACTGTTTTGATACAAGCGTACAATTAAAAAAAAGAAAAAAGAGTCCAATATCTCTCAACACATTATCCCACAATAGGAGTCCAATATCTCTTAACACATTATCCCACAATAGGAGTCCAATATCTCTTAACACATTATCCCACAATAGGAGTCCAATATCTCTTAACACATTATCCCACAATAGGAGTCCAATATCTCTTAACACATTATCCCACAATAGGAGTCCAATATCTCTTAACACATTATCCCACAATAGGAGTCCAATATCTCTTAACACATTATCCCACAATAGGAGTCTAATATCTCTTAACACATTATCCCACAATAGGAGTCCAATATCTCTTAACACATTATCCCACAATAGGAGTCCAATATCTCTTAACACATTATCCCACAATAGGAGTCCGAAAATCTCACAATAAGAGTCCAAAATCTCACAATAGGAGTCCAATATTTCACAACAGGAGTCCAATATCTCACAACAGGAGTCCTATATTTCACAACAGGAGTCCAATATCTCAAAATGGGAGTCAAATATCTCAAAATAGGAGTTGAATACCTCACAAAAAGAGGTCCAATATATCACAACAGGAGTCCAATATATCACAATAGGAGTCCAATATCTGACAGAAAGTGTCCAAAATTTCACATAGGAGTTGAATATCTCAAAATAGTAGTTGAATACCTCACCAAAAGAGGTCCAATATATCACAACAGGAGTCCAATATATCACAACAGGAGTCCAATATCTCAAAATAGGAGTCACATATCTGAAAATAGGAGTTGAGTACCTCACAAAAAGAAGTCCAATATCTCACAATAGGATTCCAATATATCACAATAGGAGTCCAATGTCTGACAGAACGTGTCCAATATATCACAATAGGAGTCGAATATCTCAAAATAGGGGTTGAATACCTCACAAAAAGAGGTCCAATATATCACAACAGGAGTCAAATATATCACAACAGGAGTCCAACATCTTACAACAGGAGTCAAATATATCACAACAGGAGTCCAATATATCACAACAGGAGTCCAATATATCACAACATGAGTCCAATATCTTACAACAGGAGTCCAATATCTTACAACAGGAGTCCAATATCTTACAACAGGAGTCAAATATCTCACAATAACGGTCAAATAACTCACAATAGGAGTCAATTATCATTCAATTTATTTATTTAAGGTTTTATTTTATTAATCTTTGTAAACGTTTCCTGAACAGTGTAACAAATGAGTCAGGAGTTTTTTTTGTATATTTGATAAGAAGATTGTTGTGTGTGTGGTTGTGTAGTTGTATGGTTGTGTAGTTGTATGGTTGTGTGTGTCCGGTTGTGTGCGTGTAGTTGTGTGTGTTTGTGTGAAGTGCTAATCTCAGCGAGGCAGCAGGCTAAAATTGATTTGAAGGTTTTGAACGTGGAGTTTGGATCATAATTGACTCTGAACTGAATGTATTTGCATTGACAATTTCCACTTTACCGCAGAAACAAAGTTGCTGGTTCAACTCCGCTCTAATTACACACTGATATGCACCCCCCCCCCTCGCCTGGCACAGTCAGAGAGTTTGTTTACACATAACTCTTCCTGTTTATGTGTGTGTTTGTGTGCAGGCATGTAGCTGCAGCCATCACCACTCGTGTGTGTGTGTGTGTGTGTGTGTCGACACTAATTTGTGGTGTGTGTCAGTATCTGGGCTAATTGGCAGAATAAATGTGCTGTACTCTTCTGCTGCAGCAAGGCATTATGGGTAGTGGGGAGGGACTTATCAGCGAGGCGCACACTACAGGGCTTTGAAATTAATTAACTCAGTGTGTCGCTGCACAAACACAATTATGTGCACGTTATCTCACATCGTGTCTCGCACTGACACACACACGCACACACACACACACACACACACACACACACACACACACACACACACACACACACACACACACACACACACATGCAGTAATGCTGGTGATAATGATAATGGTAATGAATGTTGTCCAATAACCTTGGTGAGTGTGTGTGTGTGTGTGTGTGTGTGGGGTGTGTGTGTGTGTGTGTGTGTGTGTGTGTGTGTGTGTGTGTGTGTGTGTGTGTGTGTGTTTGAATAAAGAACAAAAAACAAATGTTTTCAAAGAATAATGACAAAATTATTTATTTTTATTTACTTACGTGTTTGTTTGTGTTTGTGTTTGTGTGTATACTTGTGTGTGTTGCTTATTTCTTGTGTATGTATCTGTGCCTTTGTTAGTGTGTGTGTATGTCAGTGTTTATTAGTGTGTGTGTTTGTTGGTGTCTGTGTGCTTGTGCGAATGTTTTTTCGTGTATATGTGTGCGTGTTGCTTATTTCTTGTGTATATATCTGTGCCTTTGTTAGTGTGTGTCCGTGTGTGTGTGTGTGTGTGAGTGTGTGTGAGTTTGTTACTATGTGTGTTTGTTGTTGTCTGTGTGCATGTGTGTGTATAGATTTTGTATATATCTGTATTACTTTGTAATCATGACTCAGCAGATTAAAGTTTAAGGACAACAAATGTGTGTATGTGTGTGTGTGTTGTTGTGATGTGTGACTATTGTATCATCAGTGTGTGTTTATAAAAAACATCATCATCATCATCTTCATCTTCATCTTCATCTTCATCTTCATCTTCATCTTCATCATCATCTTCATCTTCATCTTCATCTTCATCTTCATCATCATCATCATCATCATCATCATCATCATCATCATCATCAACTGAAAACACTATGTTTTTCTGGAGATTAATTCTTGTTGACCATAACCACACCCACTCTGCTGTGATTGGTCAAACATGAAGGTTTGTCACCACGCGTCATCAATCCCGGAAGTCTCCAACTCCAAGGCACCAATCGTATAAACAAAGCGGGGTGTGATTACAGCTTGCTGGAGGAGGCGTGAAGCCATTATTGCGTCATAATGGACCCTCGTAACCTCTCGTTTGCCCAGATTTCCGAGCAACTTCATAAAGTAATAAGTATGATCTTAAGTACTAATTGTAAAAGTTAAATTCTAAATAAACTTAATAAAAACATCATAAAACAGGAAGCGAGTCCAGTGCAGCAGCGAGCGTGGAAGAGAGATTCTCTAATACGTCTCTTCAGTGAATCTATTTTAAACCATGAACTCTGTTGTTCCTGCAGTTATTTCTGGTTAATTTAAGCAGACGTTTAACGGAGTTCTCGGGCGTATCTTCAGCCCTGGAGTGATTGCGAGGCTCGCGAACTCTGCGCGACCCCCGAGCAAACTAGCGCAGCAGCCGAGGGAAGGATAATATTAATGTATGTATCCTGGACATTCAGCCGAGCCGTAGCTCCAACTTCAAACGTTTCATTAGCAGCGTGTCCTGCATCTCACCCCACACTAAATACTAGATACTGTCCGTGTTCTACTTCAATATATGTATATATTGATATGTATACGACCCTACTTCATTTATCTTCTTCAGAACACATGAACCACATCATTCATTTCACTTTCAACACTTTTCCATTTTTTTTCAACTTTAATTTCTTCTATTTTATCTGCTGAGATTTTCATAATGACTGAAGAAAATATAAAATATTGTGTTTAATTAAATATATTCATATGGCTTGTTATGATGACGCTTGTTACAATTAAAGACCTTTTTTTATATATTCATGTTGTAAACAAAGATTTATTTATAGTAAATATGATAA